>NW_025421541.1:600000-865777 GCF_011764305.1 Mustela putorius furo | reverse complement strand
AGGTTCTCAGACTTCCGTTCTCAGACTACTGGCCCACAAGCCCTCCAGTTTGGCAATCCAGAACTACAATGCAGCACTCTGCCTGACCTCCAGAAAAAACATTGCCCTCCGGGGCTACCGAGAAACCCCAAATGAGGATCAACCTGAACGCCATTCGGCTGTTCCCCAAATATATAGGCTTACCTGGGTACTAATGCCCTTTCTGACACAGCCTGATCCTGGACCTCCTGACCCACCCTGACAGATGGCCGCACACTGAGCACAACGGACCCGCCATGGCCTTAGTTCGTCATCTCTTCTCAAACTCGGTTTTCAGGCTTAAGAACCTAGACCTAAATTCCAATCACGGCCCCGGTTTGAAAATGATGCAGAAATCAGAACTCTTTCCCCATGGCAAGAAACCTTGTGGTTGGCATGTTGTCCAAGGTTCAGTGTAGTTGAAACCAGTGTGGCCCATGAGGCCCCGCCCATGCTTGCGGGCCACATGGTCAGAAACACACATTGTGACCTTCAGCCTGAGCCCAGTATTCAGTTAAGGCCTCTCAGTGGCTGGATGGAGAGACAGCATATTGGGCTTGCCATGCCTCCAGCCCCAATTTTTAACCATAGTTCGGGATGTCCCTTCACTCTTCCCCAGGGCTCTGCTTTGGAATTCCTCTTTTGGTGGGACACCTGAGGAAACAAACCTGAAAGGAGTCCTCCCATCCCACAGATTAAAGAAAAACAATTGGGATCGGGCCAAATCCACAGAGAGCAAGATTCCTCCATGGCCCATGAGGCCTCCCCAACATTCCACGGCCATCGCTGATAAAAAATCCAGGGACAAAAGCCTGAGCACGCGCCTCAGACTCGCTCATTCTGTATATCCTGAAGAGTTCTTCAGATAAGAACCTACACGGCACTCGAATGCACCCAAAATATATAGTCTAACCTGGGCACTAATGCACTGTCTGACAACCTGAGCCCGGACCTCGTGACCAAAACCCAGACAGCTGACCGCACCCTAAGCACATCAGACCTGCCATGGCCTTAGGTCATCATCTCTTCCCTACCTCAGTTTTCAGGCTTCAGAACCTAGACCTTATCTCCAATCACTGCCCAGGGGTGACTAAATGCAGAAATCAGAACTCTTCCTTACCCATGGCAAGAAACCTTGTGGTTGGCATGTTGTCCAACGTTCAGTGTACGAGAAACCAGCTTTCACACTGAGGCCCCGCCCATTCTTGAGTGCGACGAGGGCATAAACACGCATTGTGACCCTCAGCGTGAATCTTGTCCTCTAATACGTCCTCTCAGTGGCTGGACCATTAGATGTCATAATGGGCTTGACAAGTCCCTAGGCCCCAATTTTTAACCAGATTTCTGGTTGTCCAGTCGCCCCTCCCCAGGGCTCTACTCTGTAATCCCTCATTTTGTAGGAAACCTGAGGTTGAAAAACAAAAAAAAACAAATCAACAACAGAGCAACGGATTTCTTCCATCCCACAGAATGACCCCAAACTCTTTGGACGGGGCCAAACCCCCAGAGAGTAAGACTGGTCCATTTCCCATGACGTCACCCGGAAATATCACGACCATGAGTGACACGATATCCAGAGACAAAAACTTGAGCAAGAACCTCACACTCGCCCTTTTTTCATATCCCGAAGAATTCTCCTCATGGTCTGTAGATCAGTCCTGCCGTACCTATGACCCGAAACATAAGCCGAGTTTGTGTATTCAGACAACTGTCCAAACAGACCTGGCCTATACACCCTACAGGCTCAGGCCACTGGTGCCAAACCTGACGACTGTGATTGCCCTCTCCAAGGGAATTGTATGTGCCCATTCCAAAGCCACCACCGTACTAAGAAGATAAACCTCCAAAGTCCCTGAGGCCATCCCAATATTTGTGTCTTCCCAGGACAAACGGGGCAATCTGGGCCCATCTGAGCACCTACCGGCACTCAGACCCGTAGACTGCTGTCCCCAGAAGTAAAAAGGAACGAACAGGCCCTTAGGCACATATCGGATTCATTGCTTTGGTTTCCAGGCATCTCTCCTCAGAGGGCTGTATTTCAATAACAGCATATGGCTGTTTCTTGACTCACCCATCAGAACAAATCTCATCTACACATGGGAATCTTGCACGATGGAGCTATGTGAAAGCCTCTCTTTAGGAGAACACTTCAGGGCCCCAGTGCCACCACTTCATTCCAAGGTCTCCATAGACACAAAATCATATTAGGACACATCCACGGGAGAGTCCATTTCAACTCAGCCTCCTCGGTTGCTCCCCCAGATCCAGCAGATCTAACCTGTCTTGTTGCTTGGAGACAAATGGAATGCAAGGTGGGCTACGCAGCCATCCATCCTTAGAACCCTGCTCGGAATCGTTGTCCTGGAGCCAACCAACAGGTCTCAATTGTCCTGCAGAAAAATCTTTGCAGTTGGGAGCTTCTCACAACTCCCATCGTGGGAAAACCCCCATGGCCTCGTGATCCACCCCCCCTTCAAGAAGGGGCCATCAGGGATAGAATGTCCAACCTGAGTGCTCTTCTGATCCTCGCCATGACTTCAGATGCACGAGATCTCGATTCAGGTCTGTAGATTGTACTGCCATATCATAACCCAGAAACCTAGGCCGAGCTTGGGTTCTCAGACTTCCGTCCACAGACTGCTGGCTCATAAGCCCTCCAGTTTGGCAATCCAGAACTTAATGCAGCACTCTGCCTGCCCTCAAGAAGAAAAACATTGCCACATGGGGCTACCCAGAAACCCCAAAAGAGGATCAACGGGGCACGCCATTCGGCTGTACCCCAAATATATAGGCTGACCTGGGCACTAATGCCCTTTCTGACACAGCCTGAGCCTGGACCTCCTGGCCCCACCCAGACAGCTGGCCGCACACTGAGCACATCGGAACCGTCATGGCCTTAGGCCGTCATCTCTTCTCAACCTCGGTTTTCAGGCTTCAGAACCTAGTCCTTATCTCCAATCACGGCCCGGATTTGAAAATGATGCAGAAATCAGAACTCTTTCTCCATGGCAAGAAACATTGTGGTTGGCATGTTGTCCAAGGATCAGTATAGTAGCAACCAGTGTGGCCCATAAGGCCCCGCCCATGCTTGCGGGCCACATTGGTCACAAACACAAATTGTTACCCTCAGCCTGAGCCCAGTCCCCAGGTAAGGCCTCTCAGTGGCTGGATGGAGAGACAGCATATTGGGCTTGCCATGCCCCTAGGCCCTAATTTTTAACCGTAGTTTGGGTTGTCCCTTCACTCTTCCCCAGGGCTCTGCTTTGGAATTCCTCTTTTGGTGGGACACCTGAGGTAACAAACCTGAAAGGAGTCCTCCCATCCCACAGAATGACGAAAAACAGTTGGGATCGGGCCAAATCCACAGAGAGCAAGATTCGTCCATGGCCCATGAGGCCACCCAAACATTCCAGGGCCATCGCTGTAACAAAATCCGGAGACAAAAGCCTGAGCTCGCAGCTCAGACTCGCTCATTCTCCATATCCTGAAGATTTCTTAAGATAAGAACCTACACGGCACTCGAATGCACCCAAAAAAATAGTCTAACCTGGGCCCCAATGCACTCTCTGACTTCCTGAAGCCGGACCTCGTGACCAACACCCAGACAGCTGACCGCACACTGAGCACATCAGACCCGCCATGGCTTTAGGTCATCATCTCTTCCCTACCTCAGTTTTCAGGCTTCAGAACCTAGACCTTATCTCCAATCACTGCCCAGGGGTGACTGTGATGCAGAAATCATAACTCTTCCTTACCCATGGCAAGAAACCTTGTGGTTGGCATGTTGTCCAACGTTCAGTGTAGGAGAAACCAGCATTCACCCTGAGGCCCCGCCCATTGTTGAGTGCGACGATGGCATAATCACGCATTGTGACCCTCAACGTGAGTCCTGTCCTCTAGTACGTCCTCTCAGTGGCTGGAACATTAGATGTCATAATGGGCTTGACATGTCCCTAGGCCCCAATTTTTAACCAGATTTCTGGTTGTGTAGTCGCCCCTCCCCAGGGCTCTAATCTGGAATCCCTCATTTGGTGGGACACCTGAGGTTGAAAAACAAAACAAAACAAAACAACAACAACAGAACAAAGGATTCTTCCATCCCACAGAATGACCCCAAACTCTTTGGACAGGGCCAAATCCCCAGAGAGTAAGACTCGTCCATTTCCCATGAATTCACCCGGAAATTTCATGACCATGAGTGACACGATATCCAGCGACAAAAACTTGAGCAAGAGCCTCACACTCGCCCTTTTTTCATATCCCGAAGAGTTCTCCTCATGGTCTGTAGATCAGTCCTGCTATACCTATGAGCCGAAACAAAAACCAAGTTTGTGTCTTCAGACAACTGTCCAAACAGCCCTGGCCTACACACCCTACAGGCTCAGGCTCCTCGAGACAAACCTGACGACTGTGCTTGCCTTCTCCAAGGGAATTGTATGTGCCCATTCCAATGGCCACAACCCTACTAAGAGGATAAACATCCAAAGTCCCTGAGGCCATCCCATATTTGTGTCTTCCCAGGACAAACATGGGCAATCTGGGCCCATCTGAGCACCTACCTGCACTCAGACTCGTAGAATGATGTCTCCAGAGGTAAAAAGGAACGAACATGCCCCTAGGCACCTCTCGGATCCATTCCTTTGGTTTCCAGATATCTCTTCAGAGGCTTGGATCTCAATAACAGTATATGGCTGTTTCTTGACTCACCCATCAGAACAAATCTCATCTACACATGGGAAACTTGCACGGTGGAGCTGTGTGAAAGCCTCTCTTTAGGAGAACACTTCAGGGCCCCAGTGCCACCGCTTCATTCCACGTCTCCATAGACGCAAAATCATATTAGGACACATCCACGGAAGAGTCCATTTCAACTCAGCCAACTCGGTTTCTCCCCCAGATCCAGCAGATCTAACCTGTCTTGTTGCTTGGAGACAATTGGAATGCGAGGTGGGCTACCCAGCCATCCATCCTTCGAACCCTGCTTGGAATGATATCCTGGAGCCAACCAACAGGTATCAATTATCGTGCAGAAGACTCTTTGCAGTTGGGAGCTTCTCACATCTCCCATCTTGGGAAAACCCCCATGGCCTCGTGATCCACCCCCCTTCAAGAAGGGGCCATCAGGGACAGAATGTCTAACCTGAGCGATTGTCTTACCCTCACCCTGAATTCAGATGCACGAGATCTCGATTCAGGACTGTAGATTGTGCCTGCCATATCCTCACACAGAAACCTAGGCCTAGCTTGGGTTCTCAGACTGCCGTGATCAGTCTACTGGCCAACATCCCTCGAGTTTGGCAATCCAGAAGTACAATGCAGCACTCTGCCTGCCCTCCATGAGAAAAACATTGCTCTCTGGGGCTACCCAGAAATTCAAATGAGGATCAACCTGCACGCCATTTGGCTGTACCCCAAATATATAGGCTGACCTGGGCACTAATGCCCTTTCAGACACAGCCTGAGCCAGGACCACCTGGCCCCACCCAGACAGCTGGCCGCATACTGAGCACATCGGACAGGCCATGGCCTTAGGTTGTCTTCTCTTCTCAATCTCGATTTTCAGGCTTCAGAACCTAGACCTTATCTCCAATCACGGCCCGGGTATGAAAATGATGCAGAAATCAAAACTCTTTCCCCATGGCAAGAAACCTTGTGTTTGGCATGTTGTCCAAGGTTCAGTGTACTTGAAACCAGTGTGGCCCATGAGGCCCCGCCCATGCTTGCGGGCCACATTGTTCACAAACACACATTATCACCCTCAGCCTGAGCCCAGTCCTCAGGTAAGGCCTCTCAGTGGCTGGATGGAGAGACAGCATATTGGGCTTGCCATGCCCCTAGGCCCCAATTTTTAACCATAGTTCGGGTTGTCCCTTCACTCTTCACCAGGGCTCTGTTTTGGAATTCCTCTTTTGGTGGGACACCTGAGTTAACAAACCTGAAAGGAGTCCTCCCATCCCACAGATTGACGAAAAACAATTGGGATTGGGGCAAATCCACAGAGAGCAAGATTCGTCCATGGCCCATGAGGCCTCCCCCACATTCCACAGCCATCGCTGATACAAAATCCAGAGACAAAAGCCTGAGCACGCGCCTCAGACTTGCTCATTCTTCATATCCTGAAGAGTTCTTCAGATAAGAACCTACACGGCACTCGAATGCACCCAGAATATACAGTCTAACCTGGGCACTAATGCACTTTCTGACAACCTGAGCCCGGAACTCATGACCAACACCCAGACAGCTGACCGCACACTGAGCACATCACACCTGCCATGGCCTTAGGTCATCATCTCTTACCTACCTCTGTTTTCAGGCTTCAGAACCTAGACCTTATCTCCAATCACTGCCCAGGGGTGACTGTGATGCAGAAATCAGAACTCTTCCTTACCCAAGGCAAGAAACCTTGAGGTTGGCATGTTGTCCAAAGTTCAGTGTAGGAGAATCCAACTTTCACCCTGAGGCCCCGCCCATTCTTGAGTGCGAGGAGGGCATAAACACGCATTGTGACCCTAAGCGTGAGTCCTGTCCTCTAGTACGTCCTCTCAGTGGCTGGACCATTAGATGTCATAATGGGCTTGACATGTCCCTAGGCCCCAATTTCTAACCATATTTCTGGTTGTCCAGTCGCCCCTCCCCAGGGCTCTACTCTGGAATCCCTCATTTGGTGGGACACCTGAGGTTGAAAAACAAAACAAAACAAATCAACAACAACAGAACATCGGAATTCTTCCATCCAACAAAATGACCCCAAAGTCTTTGGACTGGGCCAACCCCCCAGAGAGTAAGACTCGTCCATTTCCCATGAAGTCACCCGGAAATTTCACGACCATGAGTGACTCGATATCCAGACACAAAAACTTGAGCAAGAGCCTCACACTCGCCCTTTTTTCATATCCCGAAGAGTTCTCCTCATGGTCTGTAGATCAGTCCTGCAATACCTATGACCCGAAACATAAGCCGAGTTTGTGTTTTTAGACAACTGTCCAAACATCCCTGGCCTACACACCCTACAGGCTCAGACCCATGGAGCCAAACCTGACGACTGTGCTTGACCTCTCCAAGGGAATTGTGTGGGCCCATTCCAATGGCCACAACCCTACTAAGAGGATAAACCTCCAAAGTCCCTGAGGCCATCCCAATATTTGCGGCTTCCCAGGACAAACAGGAGCAATCTGGGCCATTCTGAGCACCTACCGGCACTCCGACCCGTAGAATGATGTCCCCAGAGGCAAAAAGGCACGAACATGCCACTAGGCACCTATAGGATCCATTGCTTTGCTTTCCAGGCATCTCTCCTCAGAGGCCTGGATTTCAATAACAGCATATGGCTGTTTCTTGACTCACCCATCAGAGCATATCTCATCTACACATGGGAAACTTACACGATGGAGCTGTGTGAAAGCCTCTCTTTAGGAGAACCCTTCAGGGCCCCAGTGCCACCGCTTCATTCCAAGGTCTCCATAGACACAAAATCATATGAGGACCCATCCACGGGAGAGTCCATTTCAACTCAGCCTCCTCGGTTGCTCCCCCAGATGCAGCAGATCTAACTTGTCTTGTTGCTTGGAGACAATTGGAATGCGTGGTGGGCTACCGAGCCATCCATCCTTAGAACCCTGCTCGGAATCGTTGTCCTAGAGCCAACCATCAGGTCTCAATTGTCCTGCAGAAGAATCTTTGCAGTTGGGAGCTTCTCACAAATCCCATTGTGGGAAAACCCCCATGGCCACGTGATCCACCCCCCTTTCAAGAAGGGTCCATCAGGGACAGAATGTCCAACCTTAGATATCGTCTGATTCTCGCCCTGACGTCAGATGCTCGAGATCTCAATTCAGGTCTGTAGATTGTGCGTGCCTTATCCTCAACCAGTAACCTAGGCCTAGCTTGGGTTCTCAGACTTCC
The DNA here is from genome assembly GCF_011764305.1 of Mustela putorius furo. Taxonomy (NCBI): domain Eukaryota; kingdom Metazoa; phylum Chordata; class Mammalia; order Carnivora; family Mustelidae; genus Mustela; species Mustela putorius. Next base: position 857,857 of record NW_025421541.1, on the reverse strand, counting down.
GTCCTCAGACTACTGGCCCACAAGCCCTCCAGTTTGGCAATCCAGAACTACAATGCAGCACTCTGCCTGTTCTCCAGAAGAAAAATATTGCCCTCTGGGCCTACCCAGAATCCCCAAATGAGGATCAACCTGCACGCCATTTGGCTGTACCCCACATATATAGGCTGACCTGGGCACTAATGCCCTTTCTGACACAGCCTGAGCCTGGAACTCCTGGCCCCACCCTACAGGTGGCCGCACACTGAGCACAACGGACCCGGCATGGCCTTATCGTCATCTCTTCTCAATCACGGTTTTCAGGCTTCTGAACCTAGACCTTATCTTCAATCACGGCCCGGGTTAGAAAATGATGCAGAAATCAGAACTCTTTCCCCATGGCAAGAAACCTTGTGGTTGGCATGTTGTCGAAGGTTCAGTGTACTTGAAACCAGTGTGGCCCATGAGGCCCTGCCCATGCTTGCGGGCCACATTGTTCACAAACACACATTGTGACCCTCAGCCTGAGCCCAGTTCTCAGGTAAGGCCTCTCAGTGGCTGGATGGAGAGACAGCATATTGGGCTTGCCATGCCCCTAGGCCCCAATTTTTAACCATAGTTCTGGTTCTCCCTTCACTCTTAACGAGGGCTCTGATTTGGAATTCCTCTTTTGGTGGGACACATGAGGCAAGAAACCTGAAAGGAGTCCTCCCATCCCACAGATTGACGAAATACAATTGGGATTGGGCCAAATCCACAGAGAGCAAGATTCGTCCATGGCCCATGAGGCCTTCCCAACATTCCACGGCCATCGCTGATACAAAATCCAGAGACAAAAGCCTGAGCACGTGCCTCAGACTCGCTCATTCTTCATATCCTGAAGAGTTCTTCAGATAAGAACCTACACGGCACTCGAATGCACCCAAAATATATAGTCTAACCTGGGCTCTAATGCACTGTCTGACAACCTGAGCCCGGACCTCGTGACCAACACCCAGACAGCTGAGCGCACACTGAGCACATCAGACCCGCCATGGCCTTAGGTCATCATCTCTTCCCTACCTCTGTTTTCAGGCTTCAGAACCTAGACCTTATCTCCAATCTATGCCCAGGGGTGACTGTGATGCAGAAATCAGAACTCTTCCTTACCCAAGGCAAGAAACCTTGAGGTTGGCATGTTGTCCAAAGTTCAGTGTAGGAGAATCCAACTTTCACCCTGAGGCCCCGCCCATTCTTGAGTGCGAGGAGGGCATAAACACGCATTGTGACCCTAAGCGTGAGTCCTGTCATCTAGTACGTCCTCTCAGTGGCTGGACCATTAGATTTCATAATGGGCTTGACATGTCTCTAGGAACCAATTTTTAACCAGATTTATGGTTGTCCAGTCGCCCCTCCCCAGGGCTCTACTCTGGAATCCCTCATTTGGTGGGACACCTGAGGTTGAAAAACAAAACAAAACAAATCAACAACAACAGAACAACTGACTTCTTCCATCCCACAGAATGACCCCAAAGTCTTAGGACGGTGCCAAACCCCAGAGAGTAAGACTCGTCCATTTCCCATGAAGTCACCCGGAAATTTCACGACCATGAGTGACACGATATCCAGAGAGAAAAACTTGAGCAAGAGCCTCACACTCGCCCTTTTTTCATATCCCGAAGTGTTCTCCTCATCGTCTGTAGATCAGTCCTGCCATACCTATTAGCCGAAACATAAGCCGTGTTTGTGTTTTTAGACAACTGTCCAAACAGCCCTGGCCAACACACCCTACAGGCTCAGGCCCCTGGAACCAACCCTGACGACTGTGCTTGCCCTCTCCAAGGGAATTGTGTGTGCCCTATCCAATGGCCACAACCCTACTAATAGGATAAACCTCCAAAGTCCCTGAGGCCATCCCAATATTTGCGGCTTCCCAGGACAAACAGGGGCAATCTGGGCCCATCTGAGCACCTAACAGCACTCAGACCCATAGAATGATGTCCCCAGAGGTAAAAAGGCACAAACATGCCCCTTGGCACCTATCGGATCCATTGCTTTGGTTTCCAGGCATCTCTCCTCAGAGACCTGGATTTCAATAACAGCATATGGCTGTTTCTTGACTCACCCATCAGAACAAATCTCATCTGCACATGGGAAACTTGCACGATGGATCTTTGTGAAAGCCTCTCCTTAGGAGAACCCTCAGGGCCCCAATGCCACCGCTTCATTCCAAGGTCTCCATAGACACAAAATCATATTAGGACACATCCACGGGAGAGTCCATTTCAACTCAACCACCTCGGTTGCTCCCCCAGATCCAGCAGATCTAACCTGTCTTGTTGCTTGCAGACAATTGGAATGCGTGGTTTGCTACCCAGCCCTCTATCCTTAGAACCCTGATCGGAATCGTTGTCCTGGAGCCAACCAACAGGTCTCAATTGTCCTGCAGAAGAATCTTTGCAGTTGGGAGCTTCTCACAACTCCCATCGTCGGAAAACCCCCATGGCCTCGTGATCCACCCCCCCTTCAAGAAGGGGCCATCAGGGACAGAATGTCCAACCTTGGCGATCGTCTGAACCTCTCCCTGACTTCAGATGCACGTGAACTCGATTCAGGTCTGTAGATTGTGCCTGCCATATCCTCATCCAGAAACCTAGGCCTAGCTTGGGTTCTCAGACTTCCGTCCTCAGACTACTGGCCCACAAGCCCTCCAATTTGGCAATCCAGAACTACAATGCAGCACTCTGCCTGCCCTCCAGAAGAAAAACATTGCCCTCTGGGGCTACCCAGAAACCCCAAAAGAGGATAATCCTGCACGCCATTCGGCTGTACCCCAAATATATAGGCTGACCTGGGCACTATGGCCTTTCTAACACAGCCTGAGCATGGACCTCCTGTTCCCACCCAGACAATTGGCCGCACACTGAGCACATCAGACCCGTCATGGCCTTAGTTTGTCATCTCTTCTCAATCTCGGTTTTCAGGCCTACACACCCTACAGGCTCAGGCCCCTGGAGCCAAACATGAAGACTGTGCTTGCCCTCTCCAAGGGAATTGTATGTTCCCATTCCAATGGCCACAACCCTACTAATAGGATAAACCACCAAAGTCCCTGAGGCCATCCCAATATTTGTGTCTTCTCAGGACAAGCAGGGGCAATCTGGGCCCATCTGAGCACCTACCGCCACTCAGACCCATAGACTGATGTCCCCAGAGGTAAAAAGGAACGAGCAGGCCCATAGGCACCTATCGGATCCATTGCTCTGGTTTCCAGGCATCTCTCCTTAGAGATCCTTAGAACCCTTAGAACACTGTCTTGCGTCGTTCCTTATGGGACATCCTTGAGCCATCCAACAGGTGTCGACTGTCCCACAGGAGTCCTTGTGCATGGACCACCTCACAACTCATATCATGGATTGCTTCCAAGGTCACATGATGCCCCCAATCTTCATGAAGGCGGATCATGGAAAGAAACTCCAACCTGACCCAACGGCTGATCTTCGCCTTGACTTCAGATGCACGAGATCTTGATTAAGCTCTTCAGAGTGTACCTGCTGTGCCCTCACCCCAAAGCCTAAGCATAGCTAGTGTTCTGAGACTTCCGTCCTCACTCTCCTGTACCACACGCCCTCCATTTTGGGATTTCCGATGACACAGTTCTGCACTCTGCCTGCCATGGCCTTAGGTTGCCATCTCTTTCCAACCAGGTTTTCAGGCTACAGAAACCTAGACCTTATCTCTACTCATTTCCCATGGGTGAACATGATGCAGAAATCATAACTCCTCCTTCCCTCTCGCCAGAGTCTTGTGGTTGGCATCTTATCCAAAGTTCAGTGGAGGACCCCTGTAGGGCCTACAGGAGTAGTAGTAGGGCCCCTGAGGGTAGTGTAGGGTCCCTGAGGCCCTGCCCATGCTTAAGAGCTGCGGTGGGCACAAACACACATTGGGACCCTCAGTTTGAACCCTGTCCTCAAGTAAAGCCTCTCAGTGGCTGGACCATGAGCCCGTATATGGGGCCTGCCATGCCCCAAGTCACCCAATCTTAACCAGAGGTAGAGACATCTAGTCACACCTACTCAGGGCTCTGCTCTGGAATCCCTCTTTGGTGGGACATTTGAGGTAAGTAAACACAGAAAGGATTCCTCTTACCCACAGAATGACGCCAATCACTTGGGATCAGGCCATCACCAGAGAGAAAGACTCCTCCATGGCCCATGAGGCCAGCCCGACATTCCATGGCCACTATTGACACAAAATCCAGAGACATAAGCCTCACCCTTAGGTCATAGCCCAAAAAATTCTCCTCATAGTCTGTAGATTGGGCCTGCCATACCTATGTCCCCAAACCCTGTTTTCAGACTTCTATCCTGACATCCCTGTCCCACACACCCTCCAGGCTGATGCCCCTGGAGCCAGACCTCAGGACTTTGCCTGCCCTCTCCAAGGAAATTCTTCCCATTCCATTGGCCACAACCCTACAGATTAGGAGAAACCTCCACAGTCCCAGAGGCCATTCCAATAGTGTAGGAGGCCAGTACAAAGAGGGGTGATCTGTCACAAGCTGAGCAACGACCTCAACTCACCCGTAGACAGAGACAGATATCCCAAGAGAAAGGTGTTAAACTGGACAGGCCCCTAGAACGTAATTGGTTCCATTGCTTTTGTTTCTAAGCATCTCTCCTCTGACGCCTGTTTTCCAATACCAGCATATGGGGGATTCCAGAGATACCAATCAGAACAAATCTTGTCTCCACATGGGAAACTTATCCTTTGGAGCTCTGTAAAAACCTCCAGTTAGGAGAAAGCTTCAGGTAGCCGGAGCCACCGCCCTATTCCAAGGTCTCCATGGACACAAACCCGCATTATGACCATTCGGCAGGAGAGTACATTTCAACTCAGCCCCGTTGATTACTCCCCCAGAGCCAGAATATCAAACCTGCCTTGTCGCTAGGAGACAACTTGAATGCAAGCAGACTCTCTAGGCATCCATCGTTGGAATCCTGCTCTGGCGCCGTTCCATATGGGATATCCTGGGAGCATTCCAACAGGTCTTGACTGTCCTGCAGAAGGAATCCTTGCAGATTGGAGCATCTCACAACTCCTATCGTGGGAAAACCTACATGGTCTCATGAGGTGCTCCCCTTTATAAAGGAGCCAACATGGACAGAAACTCCAACCTGAGCCAACTTCTGATCCATTGCTTTGGTTTCTATGTATCTCTCCTCAGAGGCCTGGTTTCCAATATCAGAATATGGGGGTTTCCTAAGGAAACAATCAGAACAGATCTCATCTCCACATGAGAAACGTGCTCTTTGGAGCTGTGTCAATACCTCAGGTTAGGAGGATCCTCCAGGGCGCTGGCACCATGGCCCAATTCCAAGGGTCCAAGGACACAATCTTACATTGTGATCCGTCCTCAGGAGAGTCCCTTTCAAATCAGCCCCCTCGGCTGCTCACCCAGAACCAGCAGATCAAACCTGCCTTGTCACTAGGAGACAGTTGGAATGCGAGGTGGGCTGCCCAGGCATCCATCCTTAGAACCCTGCTCTGGAGAATTTCTTTATGGGACGTCTTGAATCCAACCAACCTGTCTTGACTGTCTCGCAGAATGAATCCTTGTGGTTTGAAGCATCACACAATCCCACTGTGAGAAAACCTCCATTTCCTCCTGATGCCCCACACCTTCATAAATGGGCCATCATGGACAGAAACTCCATCCTAGGCCAAAGTCTGATCCGCGCCCTGAATTCAGAAGCACGAAATCTCGATTCAGCACTTGAGAGTGTGCCTGCTGTGCCCTTGCCCCGAAACCTAAGCCTAACTTGTGTTCTCAGACTTCGTCTTCACAATCCTGGCCACACCCCTCCAGTTTGGCAATTCTGGAGACACAATGCAGCACTCTGCCTGCCCTCCCGAAGAAAAATGTTGCCCTATAGGGCTAACCAGAAATGCCAAATGAGTAACAACCTGCATGCCACTCGACCATACCCCAATTATACAATCTAGCCTGTGCACTAAAGCCCTGTCTGACACAGCCTGAAGGCAGACCTCCAGTCCAACACCCAGACAGCTGGCCGTACACTGAGCATATCAAACCCACAATGGCTTTCGGCCATCATCTCTACCCAACCTCAGTTTTCACCTTCAGAACCTAGACCTTATCTCCACTCACTGCTCAGGAGTGAACGTGATACAAGAATCAGAACTTCTCCTTCGCCATGGCAAGAAGCCTTGTGGTTGGCATGTCATCCAACGTTCATTGTAGGAGAAAGCAGCATGGACTATGAGGCTCCACCTATCCCTGAGGGCTACAATTTGCACAAAAACACATTGTGACCCTCAGTGTGAGCCCTATCCTCATGTAAAGCCTCTTAATGACTGGAACAACAGCCCACATATGGGGCTTGCCAAGCCCCTAGTCCCCCAATCTCAACCAGAGTTAGAGATGTCTAATCACCCCTACTGGGGGCACTGCTCTGGAATCCCTCTTTGGTGGGACACCTGAGGTAAAAAAAAAAAAAAAAATACAGAAAGGACTCTTGCCATCCACAGAATGATCCCAACCACTTGGGATCAGGCCAAATCACCAGAGAAAGACATGTCCATGGCCCTTGAGGACACCCCGACGTTCCACGGCCACCATAGGCACAAAATCCAGAGACAAAAGCCTGAGCAAACGCCACATACTCGCCCTTTGTTCATAGCCTGTAAACACATCCCCAAACCTAAGCTGAGTTTGTGTTTTCAGACTTCTGTCCCCACAGTCCTGGCCCACACACCATCCAAGCTGGGGCCCCTGGAGCCACACCTGAGGACTGTGGCTTCCTTCTCCAGGGGAATTCTGCCATTTCCATTGTCCACAACCCTATAGATTAGGAGAAACCTCCAAACTCCCCGAGGCCATCCCAATAGTGTTGGCTGCCCAGGAAAAACAGGGATGATCTTTCACAAGTTAGGAAACTACCTCCACTCAGACCCAGAGACAGATATCCCCATAGAATAAGATTGAACTGGACAGGCACTTAGGCCCTAATCAGATCCATTGCTTTTGTTTCCAGGCATCTCTCCTCAGAGGCCTGGTTACCAATACCAGCATATGGGGGATTACTGAGGCACTCATAGAAAAATCTCGTCTCCACATAGGAAATGTACTCTTTGGAGCTCTATAAAAACCTCTGTTTAGGAGAATCTTTCAGGGCCCTGGATCAAGTGCCCCATTCCAAGGTCTCCATGGACTTAAACCCACATTATGATCTATCCTCGGTAGAGTCCATGTCAACTAATCCCCCTTGGTTTCTCCCCCAGGGCCTGCAGATCAAACCTGCCTTGTTGCTAGGAGACAACTAGAATGGGAGGCGGGCTGCCCAGGCATCCATCCTTAGAACCCTACTCTGGAGTCGTTCCATATGGGACATCCTAGAGCCATCCAACAGGTCTCAAGTGTCCCACAGAAGGAATCTTTGCAGTCTGGTGCATCTCACAACTCCCATTGTGGGAAAATCTTCATGGCCTCTTGAGATGCTCCACTTTATAAAGGGGCCATCATGGACAGAAACTCCAACCTGAGCAAACGTCTGATATTCGCCCTGGCTTCAGGTGCATGAGATCTTGATTCAGGTCTGCAGAGTGTGCCTTCTGTGCCCTCACCCCAAAAACTAAGCCTAGCTAGTGTTCTCAGACTACCGTCCTCACACCCTTGGCCCAAAAGCCGTACAATTTGGCAATACTGGGGCCACAATGCAGCACTCTACCTGCCCTCCAGAAGAAAAACGTTGCCTTATGGAGCTACCTAGAAACCCGAATGAGGATCAACTGAACGCCACTCGACTGCACCCCAAATATACAGTCTACCCTGTCTAATGCCCTGTCTGACACAGCATGAGCCCACACCTCCAGACCTACGCTCAACAGCTAGCCACACACTGAGCACATTGTACCCATCAGGTCCTTAGGTCTTCATCTCTTCCCAACCTCGGTTTTCGGGTTTCAGAACCTAGACCTAAACTCCAATCACTGTCCAGGGGTGAACGTGATGCATAAATCACAACTCTTCCTTCGCCATGGCCGGAAACCTTGTGGTTGGCATATTCTCCAACGTTCAGTGTAGGAGAATCCAGCGTGGCCCATGAGGCCCTTCCCATGCTTGAGGGCCTTGTTGGGCACAAATAGGCATTGTGACCCTCAGCATGAGCCCTGTCCTCAAGGAAGACCTCTCAGTGTCTGAATCAAGAGCCCCCATATTGGAATTGCCATGCCCCTATGCCCCCAAACTTAAACAGAGGTGGGGTTATCCAGTTGTTCCTACCAAGGACTCTGCTCGGGAATCCCTCTTTTTTTGGCACACATGAGGTACATAAAATAAAATAAAAAAACAGAAAGGACACCACCCATCCCACAGAATGTACCCAAACTCTTGGGATTGGGTCAAATCCTCAGAGAAGGAAAGCCGTCCACAACCCATGAGGCCATGCCAGCATTCGACCCACATTGTTGACCCAAATCCAGAGCCAAAACCTGAACAAGCACCTCAAACTCACCCTTTTTCATATCCCGAAGTGTTATCACGGTCTGTAGATTGGGCGTGCCATACCTATGTCCCCAATCCTAAGCGGAATTTGTGTTTTCAGACTTCTGTCCCCACAGGCCTGGCCCACACACCCTCAAGGCTGGGCCTCTAGAGCCAAACTCAGAACTGTGCCTGCCCTCTCCAGGGGATTTCTGCCCATTCCATTGGCCACAACCCTATAGATTAGGAGAAACTCCAAAATCCCGAGGCCATTCCCAATATTATAGGCTGCCCAGGACAAACAGGGGCGATCTGACACAAGCCGAGCAACTACCTCCCCTCAGATCCATAGACACGTATCCCCAGGAGAGGAATTGAACCGGACAGGCACCTAGGCCCTAATCATATCCATTGCTTTTGTTTCCAGGCATCTCTCCTCAGAGGCCTGGTTTCCCATACCAGCATATGGGAGATTCCTTAGGCACTCATCAAAGCAATTCTCTTTTCTACATAGGAAACGTACTCTTTAGAGCTCCATCAAAACCTCCGGTTATGAACATCCCTCAAGGCCCCGGATCAAGCACCCCATTCCAAGGTCTCCATGGACACAAATGCACATTATGACCCATCCTCAACTCACCCATTTCAACACACCCGCCTCGGTTACTTCCCTAGATCCAGCAGATCGAACTTGCCTTGGCGCTATGAGACACCTGGAATGGGAGGCAGGCTGCCCAGGCATCCATCCTTAGAACCATGCTCTGGATAACTTCCTTATGGGATGTCCTGGAGCCATCCAGCAGGTCTCGACTGTCCCACGGAAGGAATCATTGCGGTTTGGAGCATCTCACAATTCCCATCGTGGGAAAACCTCCATGGCCTCGTGACACCCTCCCCTTCATGAAGGGGCCGTCATGGACAGAAACTCCAACCTGAGCCAACGTCTGATCCTAGCTCTGTCTTCAGGTACACGGGATCTCGTAACATCTCTGCAGACGGTTCCTGCCGTCCCCTCACCCCGAAATCTAAGTCTGGCTTGTGTTCTCAGAATTTTTTCCTCACACTCCTGGCCCACAAGCCTTCCAGTTTGGGAATTCTGGAGCCACTATGTGGCACTGTGTCTTCCTTCCAGAAGAAAAACATTACCCTCTGGGGCTACCCAGTAACCACAAATGAGTACCAACCTGCACGAAACTCGACTGCACCCCAATGATACAGTCTAGCCTGGGCACTAATTCCCTGTGTGCCACAGCCTGAGCCTGCACCTCCCAACCCACACTCAACAGCTGGCCGAACACTGAGCACAATAGTCACACCATGGCCTTAGGTCTTCATCTCTTCCCAACCTCAGTTTTCAGGCTTCAGAACCTAGACCTTAAATCCAATCACAGTCCAGGAGTGAAAGTGTTGCAGAAATTAGAACTCCTTCTTCCCCATGGCCAGAAAACTTGTGGTTGCCATATTGTGCAACGTTCAGTGTAGGAGAAACCAGCATGGTACTTAGGCCACGCCCTGACTTGAGGGGCTCCTTGGGCACAAAAACACATTGTGAAACTCAATGTGAGCCCTATGCTCAAGGAAGGCCTCTCAGTGTCTGGACCAAGAGCCCACATATTGGGCTTGCCATGTTCTTAGGTCCCAATGTTAACCAGAGTTCTGGTTGTCCAGTCGCCCCTCCCCAGGACTCCGCTGTGGAATCCCTCTTTTGGTGGTCCACCTGAGGTAAAAAACAAACAAACAAACAAACAAACAAACAAACAAAAAAAACAGAAAGGCCTCCTCCCTTCCCACAGAATGACCCCAAACTCTTGGGATTGTGTCAAATCCCCAGAAAGGGAGCCTCATCGATGGCCCATGGGGACACCCGGACATTCCATGGCAATCGGTGACACATATCCAGAAAAAAATAAGCATGAGCAAGCACCTCACTTTCGCCCTTTGTTCATATCCCGAAGAGTTCTCCTCACGGTCTATATATCGGGCCGGCCATACCTACAGACCCAAACCTAAGTGGAGTTTGTGTTTTCAGACTTTTTTCTAAATAGCCCTGGACCACACACGCTCCACACTTGGGTCCCTGGAGCCACACCTCAGGACTGTGCTTCCCTTTCAAGAGAATTCTTCCCATTCCATTGGCCACAACCTTGCAAATTAGGAAAAACCTCCAAAGTTACCGAGGCCATCCCAATAGTGTAGGCCGCCCAGGACAAACAGGTGTGATCTCAAACCAGCTGAGCAACTACCTCCACTCAGACAAAAGATGTCCCCAGAGAAGAATATTGAACTGGACAGGCCCCTAGGCCCTAATCAGATCCATTGCTTTGGTTTCCAGGCATCTCTCCTCAGAGGCCTCATTTCCAATACCAGCAAATGGTGGTTTCCTGAGGCACCAATAAGAACAAATCTCGTCTCCCCATGGAAAACTTGCTCATTGGAGCTTTGTTATCACCTCTGGTTAGGAGAATCCTTCAGGGTCCTGGTGCCACTGCCCCATACCAAGGTCTCAATGGACTCAAACCAACATTAAGACCATCCTCAGGAAAGTCCATTTCAACTCATTTAAGACCATCCTCAGGAAAATCCATTCCAACTCAGCCCCCTCTGATGCTACCACAAGCCAGCAGATCAAACGTTTCTTGTTTCTAGGAGACAATTGGAATTGAGGCTGTCTGCCCAGGCATCCATACTTAGAACCCTGTTCTGGAAAAATACCTTATGAGACGTCCTGGGGCCATACAACAAATCTTAATTGTCCCACAGAAGGAATCCTTGCGGTTTGGAGCATCTCACAACTCTAATAGTGGGAAAACACCCATGGCCTCATAATGCCCCCCCCCCTTCATGAAGGGGCCAACATGGACAGAAACTCCAACCTGAGCCAAAGTCTGATCCTCGACCTGACTTCAGACTCATGAGATCTCAATTCAGCTCTGCAGACTGTGCCTGCCATGTCCATTCCCCGAAACCTAAGCGTAGCTTGTGTTCTCAGACTTCTGTCCTCACTCTCCTGGCCCACAAGCCCTCCAGTTTGGGAATTCCGAAGCCACAATGCAGCACTCTGCCTGCCCTCCAGAAGAAAAACTTTGCCCTATGCTGCTAATAAGAAACCCCAAATGATTATCTAATGCATGCCACTCGACTGTAAAGCAATTATACAGCCTACCCTGAATACGAATGCCCTGTCTGGCACAGCCTGAGACAAGACATCCCAAACGACACCTAGACAGCTGGCTCCAACCTGGACACAAGGGACCCGCTATGGCTGTAGTTCGTCATCTCTTCCCAACCTCGGTTTTCAGGCTTCAGAACCTAGACCTTATCTCCAATCACTGCCCAGGGGTGAACGTGATGCAGAAATTAGAATTCCTCCTTCCCCATGGCCAGAAACAATGTGGTTGGCATGTTGTCCAACGTTCAATGTGCGAAAACCTGCATTGTTGGAAAGGCCCAGCCAGTGCTTGAGGGCCGCCTAGGGCACAGACATGCATTGTGACCTGTAGCGTGAGTCCCATATTAAAGTAACGCCTCTCAGTGGCTGGACCAAGATCCTGCATATGGGGCTTGTCATATCCATAGTCCCCGAGGCTTAACCAGAGAGCGAGTATTCCAGTTGTCAGTACCCACTGCTATGCTCCAGAATCCCTCTACTGGGGGGACACATGAAGCAGAAAACAGGACTCTTCCCTTCCCACAGAATGACCCCAAACTCTTGGGGGCTGGACAAACTACCAGAGAGGGAGACTTCTACGACCCATGAGGCAACTCCTACATTAAACGGCCATTGTGGACAAAATATCCAGAGACAAAAGACTGAGCGACTGCCTCCCACTCACCCTTCTTTCGTATCCAGAGGAGCTCCCCTCACGGACTGTAGATCAGGCCTGCCATAACCTCGGCCCCAAACCTGAGCTGAGTTTGGGTTTTTGGATGTCTGTCTGCACAGCCGTGGCCCACACCGCCTCCAGGCTGGGGTCTCTGGAGCCACACCACAGAACTGTGCCTGCTCTCTCCTAAGAAACTGCCCGTTCCATTGGCCACAACTCTACAAAATAGTAGAAACCTCAAGGTCCCCAAGGACATCCCACTACCGCAAGCCGCACTGGACAAACAGGGGCATTATGACACCAGCTGAGCAACTACTACCTCCATGCAGACACACAGACTGATATCCGCAGAGACAGAAGATTGAACCAGACAGGCCCCTAGGCCCTATTATGAACTCTTGCTTTGGTGTCCAGGTATCACTCCTCAGAGGCCTGGGTTCGAAGACCAGCATATGGGGCTATCCGGAGTCACCAGACAGAACACCTCTCATCTCCGCATGGAAAGCTTCCTTGTTGGAGTTGTGTCAAACCCTTCGGGTTGGAGAATCCTGCAGGGTCCCTTAGCTACTGCCACATTCCAAGGTCTCCATGGCCACCAACCCACATTATGACTCATCCTCAGGAAAGTCCATTTAAACTCAGCCTTCTGCGTAGCTCACCCAAGAGTCCGTAGATTGAGCGTGGCTTGTCTCGACCAGGCAATGGGAAGGGGAGTTTGCGTTTCTCGGCATCCATGCTTAGGCCCCTGTTCTCGAGTCTTTCTGTATGGGGCATCCTGGAACCATCCAATAGTACTCGACTGTCCTGAAGAAGGAAACTTTGAAGTTTGGAGCAGCTCACAACTCCCAGCGTAGGGAAACCTCCCTGGCCTCATGACGCCCCCACCCCCTTCAGGAAGGGGCCGTCACGGACACAAACTCCAGCTTGAGGCAACATCTGATACTTGCCCTGACCTCAGATGCAGGAGATCTCGATTCAGCCTCTGCACATTGGGCCCAAACCTCGTGCATCCTTGTGTTTTCAGACTTCCTTCCTCACACTTCTGGCAAACATGTCCTCAAGACTTGGAATTATGGAACCAAAATGCAGCCCTATGCTGGCCCTCCAGAAGAAAAACGTTGCTCTATGGGGATCTCCATAAACCCCAAATGAGGATCAACCTGCTCGGTTCTCGACCTCACCCCAATTGGATTGTTCGGGTTGTCCATTCATCCCTCCCCAGAGCTCTGCTTTGGAATCCCTCTTTTGGTGGGACGCCTGAGGTAACAAAACTAAAAGGACTTCTCCCATCCTTCAGATTGACCCAAAACAATTGAGATTGGACCAAATTCACAGAGAGGAAGTCTCGTCCATGGCCCATGAGGCCTCCCCGAGATTCCACAGCCATCGTTGAAAACAAATCCAGAGACAAAATTCTGAGCAAGCGCCTCACACTCGCTCTTTTGTCGTATCCCGAAGAGTTCTCCTCACGGTCTGTAGATCGGGCCTGCCATACCTACTTCCCAAACCTAAGCCGAGTTTGTGTTTTCAGACTTCTGTCCCCACATTCCTGGCCCACAGACCCTTCAGGCTGGGGCCCCTGGAGCCACACATCAGGACTGTGCCTGTCCATACCACGGGATTTCTGCGCATTCCATTGTCCACAATCGTACAAATTAGGAAAAACCTCCAGAGTCCCCAAGGACATCCCAATAATGTAGGCCGCCCAGGACAAACAAGGGTCATCTGAAACCAGCTGAGCACCTACCTCTACTCAGCGTAGATGGATGTCCCCAGAGAAGAAGATTGAATCAGACAGGCCCCTAGGCCTGAATCAGATTCATTGCTTTCGGTTACAGGTATCTCTCCTCAGAGGCCTGGTTTCCAATATTAGCATATGGGGATTTCATGAGGCAGCAATCAGAACAAATCTCTTCTCCACATGGGAAAATTATCCTTTGAAGATGTCTCAAAACCTCCATAGGAGAATCCTTCAGGGCCTGTGTGCCACTGTCCCATTACAAGGTCTCCATAGACACAAAAACACATTAGGACCCATCCACAGGAGAGTCCATTTCAACTGAGTGTATTCGGTTGCTCCTCGAGATCCAGCAGATCTAACTTGTCTTGTTGCTAGGAGACAATTGGAATGCGAGGTGGCCTACCACGCCATCCATCCTTAGAACCCTGCTCGGAATCTTTAGCCTGGAGCCACCCAACAGGTCTCAATTCTCCTGCAGAAGAATATTTGAAGTTGGGAGCTTCTCACAACTCCCATCGTGAGAAAACACCCATGGCCTCGTGATCCCTCCCACCTTCATGAAGTGGCCCTCAGGGACATAAGGTCCAACCTGAGCGATCGTCTGATCCTCACCATGACTTCAGATGCACGAGATCTCGGTTCAGATCTGTAGATTGTGCCTGCCATGTCCTCACCCAGAAACCTAAGCCTAGCTTGTGTCCTCAGACTTCCATCCTCAGACTAATGGCCCACAAGTCCTCCAGTTTTGCAATCCAGAATTATAATGCAGCTCTCTGCCTGCCCTCCAAAAGAAAAACATAGCCTTCTGGGGCTACCCAGAAACCCCAAATGAAGATCAACCTGCACGCCACTTGGCTGTATCCAAAATATATAGGCTGTCCTTGGCAATAAAGCCCTTTCTGACAGAGGCTGAGCCTTGACCTACTGGCCCCACCCATACAGCTGGCCGCTCACTGAGCACATGGGACCAGCCATTGCCTTAGGTAGTTATCTCTTCCCAGCCTCGGTTTTCAGGATTTAGAACCTAGGCCTTATCTCCAATCACTGCCCATGTTTGAAAATGATGCAGAAATCAGAACTCTTTCCCAATGGCAAGAAAACTTGTGGTAGGCTTGTTGTATAATGTACAGTGTAGTGGATACCAGTGTGTCCAATGAGGCCCCGCCATTGCTTGCGGGCCACATAGGGGGCAAACACACATTGTGACCCTCAGCCTTAGCCCAGTCCTCAGGTAAGACCTCTCAGTGGCTGGATGAAGAGACAGCATATTGGGCTAGTCATGCCCCTAGGCCCCAATTTTTAACAATAGTTCGGGTTGTCCCTTCACTCTTCCCCAGGGCTCTGCTTTGGAACTCCTCTTTTGGTGGGACACCTGATGTAACAAACCTGAAAGGAGTACTCCATCCAACAGATTGACGAAAAACAATTGGGATTGGGCCAAATCCACAGAGAGCAAGATTCGTCCATGGCCCATGAGGCCTCCTCCACATTCCACGGCCATCGCTGTAACAAACTCCAGAGACAAAAGCCTGAGCAAGCGCCTCAGACTCGCACTATCTTCATATCCTGAAGATGTCTTCTCATGGTTTGTAGATCAGGCCTGCCATACCTACGTCCCCAAACATAAGCTGAGTTTGTGTTTTCAGTCTTCTGTCCTCAAAGTCCTGGGGCACACACCATCGAGGCTGGGGACCCTGGAGCCACACATTAGGACTGTGCCTACCCAATTCATGGGAATTCTGCCCATTCCATTGTCCAAAATCGTTCAAATTAGGAGAACCCTCCAAAGTCCCTGAGGCCATCCCAATAGTATAGGTCGCCCGGGACAAAAAAGGTCAGTCTGTCACCAGCTGAGCATCTACCTCCACTCATACCCTAGATGGATGTCCCCAGAGAAGAAGATTGAACCAGACAGGACCCTAGGCCAAAATCGGATCCATTGCTTTGGTTTACAGGCATGTCTCCTCAAAACCCTGGATTCCAATAAAAGCATTGGGGTTTTCCTGAGGCACCCATCAGAACAAACCTCGTCACCACAAGGAAACTTGTGCATGGGAGCTATGTCAAAAGCTGAGGGGAATCCTTCAGGGTCCCAGTGCCACCGCCCCATTCCAAGGCCCTCATGGACACAAGCACACATTAGACCCATCCTCAGGAAAGTCCATTTCAACTCAGCCACCCCGGTTGCTCCCGCAGAGCCATCAGATCTAAATTGTCTTGTCGCTAGGAGACAATTGGAATGCGAGGCGGGCTTCCAAGGCATCCATCCTCGAACGTTGGTCTAGACTCATCCATATGGGATGTCCTGGAGCTGTCCAGCAGGTCTCAATTGTCCCACAGAAGGAATCCTAGGAGGGGGCCTTCCACCACTCCAAACGTGGGAAAAACTACACGGCCTCGAGATTCGGCTCTCTTCATGAAGGGGCCGTCATGAACAGAAAATCCAAGCTGAGCCAATGTCTGATCCTCGCTCTGACTTCAGATGCATGAGATATTGCTTCAGATCTTCAGGAGGTACATGCCGTGCCCTCGCCCTGAATCCCAAGTCTAGCTGGTGTTCTCAGACTTCCGTCCTCACACTCCTGGCCCCGAAGCCCACACATTTGGCAATTCCGGACCATCATTGCAGCACTCTGCCTGCCCTCGAGAAACAAAATATTGCCCAATGAGCTGCCCGGGCACATTAAATGAGAATAAACCTACATGACACTCGAATGTACCCAAATTATATAGTCTAACCTGGGCAGTAATGCACTGTCTGACACACCATGAACCGGGACCTCCTGAGCAACACCCAGACAGCTGACCGCACCCTGAGCCCATAAGACCCACCGTGGCCTTAGGTCATCATCTCTTCCCTACCTCAGTTTTCAGGCTTCAGAACCTAGACCTTATCTCCAATCACTGCCCAGCGGTGACTGTGATGCAGAAATCAGAACTCTTCCTTACCCATGGCAAGAAACATTATGGTTGGCATGTTGTCCAAAGTTCAGTGTAGGGGAAACCAGGATTCACCCTGAGGCCCCGCCCATTCTTGAGTGCGACGAGGGCATAAACACGCATTGTGACCCTCAGCGTGAGTCCTGTCCTCATGTACGTCCTCTCAGTGGATAGACCATTAGATGCCATAATGGCTTGACATGTCCCTAGGCCCCAAATTTAAACCAGATTTCTGGTTGTCCAATCGCGGCACCCCAGGGCTCTACTCTGGAATCCCTCATTTGGTGGGACAACTGAGTTTGAAAAACAAAACAAAACAACAACAAAAACAAAAAAATGAAACGGACTTCTTCCGTCCCACAGTATGACCCCAAACTCTTTGGATGGAGCCAAACCCCCAGAGAGTACTACTCGTCCATTTCCCATGAAGTCACCCGGATATTTCATGACCATAAATAGCACGATATCCAGAGATAAAAACTTGAGCAAGAGCCTCACACTCGCCTTTTTTTCATTACCCGAAGAGTTCTCCTCATGGTCTGTAGATCAGTCCTGCCATACCTATGACCCGAAACATAATCCGAGTTTGTGTTTTAAGACAACTGTCCAAACAGCCCAGGCCTAAACACCCAACAGGCTAAGGCCCCTGGAGCCAACCTGAGGACTGTACTTGCCCTCTCGAAGGGAATTCTGTGTGCCCATTCCAATGGCCACAACCCTACTAATAGGATAAACCTCCAAAGTCCCTGAGGCCATCCCAATAGTATAGGTCGCCCGGGACAAAAAAGGTCAGTCTGAACCAGCTGAGCATCTACCTCCACTCATACCCGAGATGGATGTGCCCAGAGAAGAAGATTGAACCAGACAGGACCCTAGGCCAAAATCGGATCCATTGCTTTGGTTTACAGGCATGTCTCCTCAAAACCCTGGATTCCAATACCAGCATTGGGGTTTTCCTGAGGCACCCATCAGAACCAAACTCATCTCCACAAGGAAACGTGTGCATGGGAGCTATGTCAAAAGCTGAGGAGAATGCTTCAGGGTCCCGGTGCCACCGCCCCATTGAAAGGCCCTCATGGACACAAACACTCATTAGACCCATCCTCAGGAAAGTCCATTTCAACTCAGCCACCCCGGTTGCACCCGCAGAGCCATCAGATCTAAACTCTCTTGTCGCTAGGAGACAATTGGAATGCGAGGCGGGCTTCCCAGGCATCCATCCTCGAACGTTGGTCTGGACTCATCCATATGGGATGTCCTGGAGCTGTCCAACAGGTCTCAATTGTCCCGCAGAAGGAATCCTTGGAGGGGGTATCCCACCACTACCAACGTGGGAAAACCTCCACGCTCTCGAGAATCCGCTCCCTTCATGAAGGGGCCGTCATGAACAGAAAATCCAAGCTGAGCCAACATCTGATACTCGCTCTGACTTCAGATGCATGAGATATTGCTTCAGATCTTCAGGGGGTACATGCAGTGCCCTCGCCCTGAAACCCAAGTCTAGCTTGTGTTCTCAGACTTCCATCCTCACACTCCTGGCCCCGAAGCCCACAAGTTTGGCCATTCCAGACCATCATTGCAGCACTCTGCCTGCCCTCTAGAAAAAATATATTGCCTAATGAGCTGTCCGGGCACATATATGAGAATAAACCTACACGGTACTCGAAAGTACCCAAATTATATAGTCTAACCTGGGCAGTAATGCACTGTCTGACACAACCTGAGCCAGGACCTCCTGAGCAACCCCCAGACAGCTGACTGCACACTGAGCACATCAGACCCGCCATGGCCTTAGGTCATCATGTCTGCCCTACCTCAGTTTTCATGCTTCAGAACCTAGACCTTATCTCCAATCACTG
Organism: Mustela putorius furo; assembly: GCF_011764305.1. Lineage (NCBI taxonomy): Eukaryota > Metazoa > Chordata > Mammalia > Carnivora > Mustelidae > Mustela > Mustela putorius. Next base: position 839,032 of record NW_025421541.1, on the reverse strand, counting down.
CCCAGGGGTGACTGTGATGCAGAAATCAGAACTCCTGCTTACCCATGGCAAGAAACCTTGTGGTTGGCATGTTGACCTACGTTCAGTGTAGGAGAAATAGTATTCACCCTGAGGTCACGCCCATTCTTGCGTGCAAGGAGGGCATAAACACGCATTGTGACCCTCAGCGTGATTCCTGACCTCTAGTAAATCCTCTCAGTGGCTGGACCATTAGATGTCATAATGGGCTTGACATGTCCCTAGGCCCCAATTTTTAACCAGATTTCTGGTTGTCCAGTCACAACTCCCCAGGGCTCTACTCTGGAATCCCTCATTTGGTGGGACATCTGAGGTTGAAAAACAAAACAAAACAAATCAACCACCACAACAACGGACTTCTTCCATCTCACAGAATGAACCAAAACTCTTTGGACGGGGCCAAACCCCCAGAGAGTAAGACTCGTCCATTTCCCATGAAGTCATCCGGAAATATCACGACCATCAGTGACACGATATCCAGAGACAAAAAATTGAGCAAGAGCCTCACACTCGCCCTTTTTTCATATCCCGAAGAGTTCTCCTCATGGTCTGTAGATCAGTCCTGCCATACCTATGACCCGAAACATAAGCCGAGTTTGTGTTTTCAGACAACTGTCCAAACAGCCCTGACCTACACACCCAACAGGCTCATGCCCCTGGAGCCAAACCTGACGACTGTGCTTGACCTCTCCAAGGGAATTGTATGTGCCCATTCCAATGGCCGCAACCCTACTAATAGGATAAACGTCCAAAGTCCCTGAGGCCACCCCAATATTTATGGCTTCCCAGGAAAAACAGGGGCATTCTGGGCCCATCTGCGCACCTACTGGCACCCCGACCCGTAGAATGATGTCCCCAGAGGTAAAAAGGAACGAACAGGCCCCTAGGCACCTATCCGATCCATTGCTTTGGTTTCCAGGCATCTCTCCTCAGAGGAATGGATTTCAATAACAGCACATGGCAGTTTCTTGACTCACCCATCAGAACAAATCTCATCTACACATGGGAAACTTGCACGATGGAGCTGTGTGAAAGCCTCTCTTTAGGAGAACCCTTCAGGGCCCAGTGCCACCGCTTCATTCCAAGGTCTCCATAGACACAAAATCATATTAGGACACATCCACGAGAGAGTCCATTTCAACGCAGTCTCCTCGGTTGCTCCCCCAGATCCAGCAGATCTAACCTGTCTTGTTGCTTGCAGACAATTGGAATGCGAGGTGGGCTACCCAGCCATCCATCCTTAGACCCTGCTCGGAATCGTTGTCCTGGAGCCAACCAACAGGTCTCAATTGTACTGCAGAAGAATCTTTGCATTGGGAGCTTCTCACAACTCCCATCGTGGGAAAACCCCCATGGCCTCGTGATCCACACCCCCTTCTGGAAGGGGCCATCACGGACAGAATGTCCAACCTGTGCGATTGTCTGATCTTCGCCATGACATCAGATGCACGAGATCTCGATTCAGGTCTCACCCAGAAACCTAGGCCTAGCTTGGGTTCTCAGACTTCCGTCTTCACACTACTGGCCCACAAGCCCTCCAGTATGGCAATCCAGAACTACAATGCAGCACTCTGCCTGTTCTCTAGAAGAAAAACATTGCCCTCTAGGCATACCCAGAATCCCCAAATGAGGATCAAACTGCACGCCATTCGGCTGTACCCCACATATATAGGCTGACATGGGCACTAATGCCCTTTCTGACACAGCCTGAGCCTGGACCTCGTGGTCCCACCCAGACAGCTGGCCGCACACTGAGCACATCGGACTTGCCATTGCCTTAGGTCGTCATCTTTCTCAGCCTCGGTTTTCAGGATTCAGAACCTAGACCTTATCTCCAATCACGGCCCGGGTTTGAAAATGATGCAGAAATCAGAACTCTTTCCCCATGGCAAGAAACCTTGTGGTTGGCATGATGTCCAAGGTTCAGTGTTGTTGAAACCAGTGAGGTCCACGAGGCCCCGCCCATGCTTGCAGGCCACATTTGTCACAAACACACATTGTGACCCTCAGCCTGAGCCCAGTCCTCAGGTAAGGCCTCTCAGTGGCTGGATGGAGAGACAGCATATTGGGCTTGCCTAGCCCCTAGGCCCCAATTTTTAACCATAGTTCGGATTGTCCCTTCACTCTTCCCCAGGGCTCTGCTTTGGAATTCATCTTTTGGTGGGACACCTGAGTAGCAAACCTGAAAGGAGTCCTCCCATCCCACAGATTGACGAAAAACAAATGGGATTGAGCCAAATCCACAGAGAGCAAGGTTCGTCCATATCCCATGAGGCCTCCCTAACATTCCACGGCCATCGCTGATACAAAATCCAGAGATAAAAGCCTTAGTTCGTGCTTCAGACTCGCTCATTCTTCACATCCTGAAGAGTTCTTCAGATAAGAACCTACACGGCACTCTAAGGCACCCAAAATATATAGTCTAACCTGGGCACTAATGCACTGTCTGACAACCTTAGCCCGGACCTCGTGACCAACACCCAGACAGCTGTCCGCACACTGAGCACATCAGACTCGCCATGGCCTTAGGTCATCATCTCTTCCCTACCTCTGTTTTCAGGCTTCAGAACCTAGACCTTATCTCCAATCACCTCCCAGGGGTGACTGTGATGCAGAAATCAGAACTCTTCCTTACCCATGGCAAGAAACCTTGTGGTTGGCATATTGTCCAATGTTCAATGTACGAGAAACCAGCATTCACCCTGAGTCTCCACCCATTCTTGAATGCGACGAGGGCATAAACACGCATTGTGACCCTCAGCGTGAGTCCTGTCCTCTAGTACGTCCTCTCAGTGGCTGGACCATTAGATGTCAGAATGGGCTTGACATGCCCTAGGGCACAATATTTAACCAGATTTCTGGTTGTCCAGTCCCCCCTCCCCAGGGCTCTATTCTGGAATCCCTCATTTGGTGGGACACCTGAGGTTGTTAAACAAAACAAAACAAATCAACAACAATAGAACAACGGACTTCTTCCATCCCACAGAATGACCCCAAACTCTTTGGACGGGGCCAAACCCCCTGAGAGTAAGACTCGTCCATTTCCCATGAAGTCACCCGGAAATTTCTCGACCATGAGTGACACGATATCCAGAGACAAAAACTTGAGCAAGAGCCTCACACTCTCCCTTTTTTCAATCCTGAAGAATTCTCCTCATGGTCTGTAGATCAGCCCTGACATACCTATGACCCGAAACATAAGCCGAGTTTGTGTTTTCAGACAACTGTCCAAACAGCCCTGGCCTACACACCCTACAGGCTCAGGCCCTTGGAGCCAAACCTGACGACTGTGCTTGCCTTCTACAACGAATTGTGTGTGCCCATTCCAATGGCCACAACCCTCCTAATAGGATCAACCTCAAAGTCCCTGAGGCCATCCCAATATTTGTGGCTTCCCAGGACAAACAGGGGCAATCTGGGCCCATCTGAGCACCTACCTGCACTAGACCCATAGACTGATCTGCCCAGAGGTAAAAAGGAACGAACAGGCCCCTCGGCACATATCCGATCCATTGCTTTGGTTTCCAGGCATGTCTCCTCAGAGGCCTAAATTTCAATAACAGCATATGTCTGTTTCTTGACTCACCCATCAGAACAAATCTCATCTACACATGGGAAACTTGCACAAAGGAGCTGTGTGAAAGCCTCTCTTTAGGAAAACCCTTCAGGGCCCCAGTGCCACCGCTTCATTCCAAGGTCTCCATAGACACAAAATCATATTAGGACACATCCACGGGAGAGTCCATTTCAACTCAGCCTCCTTGATTATTCACCCAGATCCAGCAGATCTAACCTGTCTTGTTGCTTGGAGACAATGGGAATGCGTAGTGGGCTACCCAGCCATCCATCCTTGGAACCCTGCTCGGAATCGTTGTACTGGAGCCAACCAACAGGTCTCAATTGTCCTGCAGAAGATTCTTTGCAGTTGGGAGCTTCTCACAACTCCCATCGTGGGAAAACCCCCATGGCCTCGTGATCCACCCCCCGTTCAAGAAGGGGACAACAGGGACAGAATGTCCAACCTGAGCGATCCAATGATTCTCGCCCTGACTTCAGAGGCACGAGGTCTCGATTGAGGTCTCACCCAGAAACCTATGCCTAGCTTGGGTTCTCAGACTTCCGTCCTCAGACTACTGGCCCACAAGCCCTCCAGTTTGGCAATCCAGAACTACAATGCAGCACTCTGCCTGTCTCCAGAAGAAAAACATAGCCCTCTGGGGCTACCTTTAAACCCCCAATGAGGATCAACCTGCATGCCATTCGGCTGTACCCCAAATATATAGGCAGACCTGGGCACTAATGCCCTTTCTGACACAGCCTGAGCCTGGACCTCCTGGCCTCACCCAGACAGCTGGCCGGACACTGGGCACATCAGACCGGCCATGGCCATACGTCGTCATCTCTTCTCAACCTCGGATTTCAGGCTTCAGAACCTAGACCTTATCTCCAATCACGGCCCGGGTTTGAAAATGATGCAGAAATCAGAACTCTTTCCCCATGGCAAGAAACCTTGTGGTTGGCATGTTGTCCAAGGTTCAGTGTAGTTGAAACCAGTGTGGCCCATGAGGCCCCGCCCATGCTTGCGGGCCAGATTGTGACCCACAGCCTGAGCCCAGTCCTCAGGTAAGGCCTCTCAGTGGCTGGATGGAGATACAGCATATTGGGCTTGCCATGCCCCTAGGCCCCAATTTTTAACCATAGTTCGGGTTGTCCCTTCACTCTTCCTCAGGGCTCTGCATTGGAATTCCTCTTTTGGTGGGACACCTGATGTAACAAACCTGAAAGGAGTCCTCCCATTTCACAAATTGACGAAAACAATGGGGATCGGGCCACGTCCACAGAGAGCAAGATTCGTCCATGGCCCATGAGGCCTCCCCAACATTCCACGGCCATCGCTGATACAAAAACCAGAGACAAAAGCCTGAGCACGCGCCAGACTCGCTCATTCTACATATCCTGAAGATTTCTTCAGATAAGAACCTACACGGCACTCGAATGCACCCAAAATATATAGTCTAACCAGGGCACTAATGCACTGTCTGACAACCTGAGCCCGGACCTCGTGACCAACACCCAGACAGCTGACCGCACACTGAGCACATCAGACCCGCCATGGCCTTAGGTCATCATCTCTTCCCTACCTCTGTTTACAGGCTTCAGAACCTAGACCTTATCTCCAATCACTGCCCAGGGGTGACTGTGATGCAGAAATCAGAACTCTTCCTTTCCCATGGCAAGAAACCTTGTGATTGGAATGTTGTCCAATGTTCAGTGTAGGAGAAACCAGCATTCACCCTGAAGTCCCGCCCAACATTGAGTGCGACGAGGGCATAAACACGCATTGGGAACCTCAGCGTGAGTCCTGTCCTCTAATATGTCCTCTCAGTGGCTGGACCATTAGATGTCATAATGGGCTTGACATGTCCCTAGGCCCCAATTTTTAACCAGATTTCTGGTTGTCCAGTCGCCCCTCCCAAGGGCTCTACTCTGGAATCCCCCATTTGTTGGGACACCTGAGGTTGAAAAACAAAACAAAACAAATCAACAACAACAGAACAACGGACTTCTTCCATCCCACAGAATGACCCCAAACTCCTTGGACTGGGCCAAACCCCCAGAGAGTAAACCTCCTCCATTTCCCATGAAGTCACCCGGAAGTTTCACGACCATGAGTGACACGATATCCAGAGACAAAATCTTGAGCAAGAGCCTCACACTCGGCCTATTTTCATATCCCAAATAGTTCTCCTCATGGTCTGTAGATCTGTCCTGCCATAAGTATGACCCGAAACATAAGCCGAGTTTGTGTTTTCAAACAACTCTGCAAACAGCCCTGACGTACACACCCTACAGGCTCAGGCCCCTGGAGCCAAACCTGACGACTTTGATTGCCGAGTCCAAGGCAATTCTATGTGCCCATTCCAATGGCCACAACCCTACTAAGAGGATAAACCTCCAAAGTCCCTGAGGCCATCCCAATATTTGTGGCTTCCCAGGACAAACAGGGGCAATCTGGGCCCATCTGAGCACCTACCTGCACTCAGACACCTAGACTGATGTCCCCAGAGGTAAAAAGGAATGAAGAGACCCCTGGCACCTATCGGATCCAATGCTTTGTTTTCCAGGCATCTCTCCTCAGAGGCCTGGATTTCAATAAAAGCATATGGCTGTTTCTTGACTCACCCAACAGGAAAAATCTCATCTACACATGGGAAACTTGCACAATGGAGCTGTGTGAAAGCCTCTCTTTAGGAGAACCCTTCAGGGCCCCAGTGCCACTGCTTTATTCCAAGGTCTCCATAGACACAAAATCATATTAGGACACATCCACTGGAGAGTCCATTTCAATTTAGCCTCCTCGATTGCTCCCCCAGATCCAACAGATCTAACCTGTCTTGTTGCTTGGAGACAATTGGAATGCGAGGTGGGCTACCCAGCCATACATCCTTAGAACCCTGCTCGGAATCGTCCTGGAGCGAACCAACAGGTCTCAATTGTCCTGCAGAAGAATCTTTGCAGTAGGGAGCTTCTCACAACTCCCATCGTGGGAAAACCCCCATGGCCTCGTGATCCAACCCCCCTTCAAGAAGGGGCCATCAGGGACAGAATGTCCAACCTGAGCGATCGTCTGATCCTCGCCCTGACTTCAGATGCACGAGATCTCGATTCAGGTCTGTAGATTGTGCCTGCCATATCCTCACCCAGAAACCTAGGCCTAGTTTGGTTTCTCAGACCTCCGTCCTCAAACTACTGGCCCACAGCCCTCCAGTTTGGCAATCCAGAACTACAATGCAGCACTCTGCCTGCCCTCCCGAAATAAAACATTGCCCTCTGGAGCTACGAAGAAACCCCAAATGGGGATCAACCGGGCACATCATTCGGTTATATCCCAAATATATAGGCTGACCTGGGCACTAATGCACTTCTGACACAGCCTGATCCTGGACATCCTGGCCCCACCCAGACAGCTGGCCGCACACTGAGCACATCGGACCTGCCATTGCCTTAGGTCGTCATCTTTCTCAGCCTCGGTTTTCAGGATTCAAAACCTAGACCTTATCTCCAATCACGGCCCGGGTTTGAAAATGATGCAGAAATCAGAACTCTTTCCCCATGGCAAGAAACCTCTGGTTGGCATGTTGTCCAAGGTTCAGTGTAGTTGAAACCAGTGTGGCCCATGAGTCCCCGCCCATGCTTGCGGGCCACATTGGTCACAAACAAACATTGAGACCCTCAGCCTGAGCCCACTCCTCAGGTAACGCCTCTCAGTGGCTGGATGGAGAGACAGCATATTGGGCTTGCCATGCCCCTAGGCCCCAAATTTTAACCATAGTTCGGGTTGTCCCTACACTCTTCCCCAGGGCTCTGCTTTGGAATTCCTCTTTTGGTAGGACACCAGAGGTAACAAACCTGAAAGGAGTCCTCCCATCCCACAGATTGACGAAAATCAATTGGGATCGGGCCAAATCCACAGAGAGCAAGATTCGTCCATGGCCCATGAGGCCTCCCCAACATTCCACGGCCATCGCTGATACAAAATCCAGAGACAAAAGCCTGAGCACCCGCCTCAGACTCGCTCATTCTTCATATCCTGAAGAGTTCTTCAGATAAGAACTTACACGGCACTCGAATTCACCCAAAATATATAGTTTAACCTGGGCACTAATGCACTGTCTGACAACCTGAGCCCGGACCTCGTGACCAACACCCAGCCAGCTGACCGCACACTGAGCACATCAGACCCGCCATGGCCTTAGGTCATCATCTCTTCCCTCCCTCATTTTTCAGGCTTAAGGTCCTAGACCTTATCTCCAATCACTGCCCACGTGTCACTGTGATGCAGAAATCAGAACACTTCCTTACCCATGGCAAGAAACCTTGTGGTTGGCATGTTGCCCAAAGTTCAGTGTAGGAGAATCTAGCATTCACCATGAGGCCCCACCCATTCTTGAGTGCGACGAGGGCATAAACACGCATTGTGACCCTCAGCGTGAGTCCTGTCCTGTAGTACGTCCTCTAAATGGCTGGACCATTAGATGTCATAATGGGCTGACATGTACCTAGGCCACAATTTTAACCATATTTCTCGTTGTCCAGTCGCCCCTCCCCAGGGCTCTACTCTAGAATCCCTCATTTGGTGGGACACCTGAGGTTGAAAAACAAAACAAATCAACAACAACAGAACAACGGACTTCTTCCATCCCACAGAATGACCCCCAACACTTTGGACGGGGCCAAACCCCCAGAGAGTAAGACTCGTCCATTTCCCATGATGCAACCGGAAATATCACGACCATGGTGACACGATATCCAGAGAAAAAGACTTGAGCAATTGCCTCACACTCGCCCTTTTTTCATATCCCTAAGAGTTCTCCTCATGGTCTGTATATCAGTCCTGCCATACCTATGACCCGAAACATAAGCCGAGTTTGTGTTTTCAGACAACTGTCCAAACAGCCCTGGCCTTCACACCCTACAGCCTAGGCCCCTGGAGCCAAACCTGACGACTGTGCTTGCCCTCTCTAAGGGAATTGTAGGTGCCCACTCCAATGGCCACAACACTACTAATAGGATAAACCTCCAAAGTCCCTGAGGCCATCCCAATATTTGTGGTTTCCCAGGACAAACAGGGTCAATCTCGGCACATCTGAGCACCTACCGACACAAGACCCGTAGACTGATGTCCCCAGATGTAAAAAGGAAAGAACAGGCCCCTAGGCACCTATCGGATCCATTGCTTTGGTTTCCAGACATTTCTCCTCAGAGTCCTGGATTTCAATAACAGCATATGGCTGTTTCTTGACTCACCCATCAAAACAAATCTCATCTACACATGGGAAACTTGCACGATGGAGCTGTGTAAAAGCCTCTCTTTAGGAGAACCCTTCAGGGCCCCAGTGCCACAGCTTCATTCCAAGTTCTCCATAGACACAAAATCATATTAGGACACATCCACGGGAGAGTCCATTTCAACTCAGCCTCCTCGGGTGCTCCCTCAGATCCAACAGATCTAACCTGTCTTTTTGCTTGGAGATAATTGGAATGCGAGGTGGGCTACCCAGCCATCCATCCTTAGAACCCTGCTCAGAATTGTTGTCCAGGAGCCAACCAACAGGTCTCAATTATCCTGCAGAAGAATCTTTGCAGTTGGGAGCTTCTCCCAACTCCCATCGTGGGAAAACCTTATCTCCAATCACGGCCCGGGTTTGAAAATGATGCAGCAATCAGATCCAACAGATCTAACCTGTCTTGTTGCTTGGAGACAATTGGAATGCGAGGTGGGCTACCCAGCCATCCATCCTTAGAACCCTGCTCAGAATCGTTGTCCTGGACCCAACCAACAGGTCTCAATTATCCTTCAGAAGAATCTTTGCAGTTGGGAGCTTCTCCCAACTCTCATCATGGGAAAACACCCATGGACTCGTGATCGACCACCTCTTCAAGAAGGGGCCATCAGGGACAGAATGTCCAAACTGAGCGATCGTCTGATCTTCACCCTGACGTCAGATGCCCGAGATCTCGATTCAGGTCTGTAGATTGTGCCTGCCATATCCTCACCCAGAAACCGAGGCCTAGCTTGGGTTCTCAGACTTCCGTCCTCAGACTACTGGCCAACAAGCCCTCCAGTTTGGCAATCCATATCTACAATGCGGTACTCTGCCTGCCATCCAAAAGAAAAACATTGCGCTCTGGGGCTACCCAGAAACCCCAAATGAGGACCAACGGGGCACACATTTCGGCTGTACCCCAAATATATAGGCTGAACTTGGCACTAATGCCCTTTCTGACACAGCTTGATCCTGAACCTCCTGGCCCCACACAGACAGCTGGCCGCACACTGAGCACATCGGACGCGTCATTATCTTAGGTCATCATCATCTTGTCAACCTCGGTTTTCAGGCTTCAGAACCTAGACCTTATCTCCAATCACGGCCCGGGTTTGAAAATGAGGCAGAAATCAGAACTCTTTCGCCATGGCAAGAAACCTTGTGGTTGGCATGTTGTCCAAGGTTCCGTGTACTTGAAACCAGTGTGGCTCATTAGGCCTCGCCCTTGCTTGTGGGCCACATTGGTCAAGAAAACACATTGTCAACGTCAGCCTGAGCCCAGTCCTCAGGTAAGGCCTCTCAGTGGCTGGATGGAGAGACAGCATATTGGGCTTGCCATGCCCCTAGGCCCCAATTTTTAACCATAGTTCGTGTTGTCCCATCACTCTTCCCCAGGGCTCTGCTTTGGAATTCCTCTTTTGGTGGGACACCTGAGGTAACATACCTGAGAGGGGTCCTCCCATCCCACATATTGACGGAAATGAATTGGGATGGGGCCAAGTCCACAGAGAGCAAGATTCGTCCATGGCCCACGATGCCTCCCCAACATTCCACGGCCATCACTGATACAAAATCCAGAGACAAAAGCCTGAGCATGCGCCTCAGACTCGCTCATTCTTCATATCCTGAAGAGATCTTCAGATCAGAACCTACACGGCACTGGAATGTACCCAAAATATATAGTCTAACCTGGGCACTAATGCACTGTCTGACAACCTGAGCCCGGACCTCGTGACCAACACCCAGACAGCTGACCGCACACTGAGCACATCAGACCCGCCATGGCCTTAGGTCATCATCTCTTCCCTCCCTCAGTTTTCAGGCTTCAGAACCTAGACCTTAACTCCAATCACTGCCCAGGGGTGACTGTGATGCAGAAATCAGAACTCTTCCTTACCCATGGCAAGAAACCTTCTGGTGGGCATGTTGTCCAATGTTCAGTGTAGGAGAAACCAGAATTCATCAAGAGGCCCCGCCCATTCTTGAGTGCGACGAGGGCATAAACACGCATTGTGACCCTCAGCGTGAGTCCTCTCCTCTAGTACGTCCTCTCAGTGGCTGGAACATTAGATGTCATAATGGGCTTGACATGTCCCTACGCCCCAATTATTAACCAGATTTCTGGTTGTCCAGTCGCCCCGCCCAGGGCTATACTCTGGAATCCCTCATTTTTTGGGACACCTGAGGTTGAAAAACAAAACAAACAAATCAACAACAACAGAACAACGGACTTCTTCCATCCCACAGAATGACCCCAAACTCTTTGGACGGGGCCAAACGCCCAGAGAGTAAGACTCGTACATTTCCCATGAAGTCACCTGGAAATTTCACGACAATGAGTGACACGATATCCAGAGACAAAAACTTAAACAGAGCCTCACACTCGCCCTTTTTTCATATCCCAGAGTTCTCCTCATGGTCTGTAGATCAGTCCTGCCATACCTATGACCCGAAACATAAGCAGAGTTTGTGTTTTCAGAAAACTGTCCAAACAGCCCTGGCCTACACACCCTACAGGCTCAGGCCGCTAGAGCCAAACCTGAGGACTGTGCTTGCCCACTCCAAGGGAACTGTGTGTGCCCATTCTAATGGCCACAACCCTACTAATAGGATAAACCTCCAAAGTCCCTGAGGCCATCCCAATATTTGTGGCTTCCCAGGACAAACAGGGGCAATCTGGGCCCATCTGAGCAGCTACCGGCACTCAGACCCTTAGACTGATATCCCCAGAGGTAAAAAGGAAAAAACAGGCCCCTTTGCACCTATCAGATCCATTGCTATGGTTTCCAGTCATCTCTCCTCAGAGGCCTGGATTTCAATAACAGCATATGGCTGTTTCTTGACTCACCCATCAGAACAAATCTCATCTACACATGGGAAACTTGCACGATGGAGCTGTGTGAAAGCCTCTCTTTAGGAGAACCCTTCAGGGCCCCAGTGCCACCGCTTCATTCCAAGGTCTCCATAGACACAAAAACATATTAGGACACATCCACGGGAGGTCCATTTCAACTCAGCATCCTCGGTTGCTCCCCCAGATCCAGCCGATCTAACCTGTCTTGTTGCTTGCAGACAATCGGAATGCGAGGTGGGTTACCGAGACATCCATCCTTAGAATCCTACTCGGAATCGTTGTCCTGGAGCCAACCAACAGGTCTCCATTGTCCTGCATTAAATCTTTGCAGTTGGGAGCTTCTCACAACTCCCATCGTGGGAAAACCCCCATGGCCTCGTGATCCACACCCCTTCAAGGAAGGGCCATCAGGGACAGAATGTCCAAACTGAGCCATCGTGTGATCCTCGCCCTGACTTCAGATGCTCGAGATCTCGATTCAGGACTCACCCAGAAACCTAGGCCTAGCTTGGGTTCTCAGTCTTCCGTCCTCAGACTACTGGCCCACAAGCCCTCAGTTTGGAAATCCAGAACTACAAGGCAGCACTTTGCCTGCCCTCGAGAAGAAAAACATTGACCTCTGGGTCTACCCAGAAACCCCAAATGAGGATCAACCTGCACGCCATTCGGCTGTACCCCAAATATATAGGCTGTCCTGTGCACTAATGCCCTTTCTAGGACAGCCTGAGTCTGGACCTCCTGGACCCACTCAAACAGCTGGCCGCACACCGAGTTTATCGGACCCGCCATGGCCTTAGGTCGTCATTCTTCTCAAACTCAGTTTTCAGATTCAGAACCTAGACCATATCTCCAATCAGGGCCCGGGTTTTAAAATGATGCAGAAATCAGAACTCTTTCCCCATGGCAAGAAACCTTGTGGTTGGCATGTTGTCCAAGGTTCAGTGTACTTGACACCAGTGTGGCCCATGAGGCCCCGCCCATGCTTGCGGGCCACATTGGTCACAAACACACATTGTGACCCTCAGCCTGAGCCCAGTCCTCAGGTAAGGCCTCTCAGTGGCTGGATGGAGAGACAGCATATTGGGCTTGCCATGCCCCTAGGCCCCAATTTTTAACCATAGTTCGGGTTGTCCCTTCACTCTTCCCCAGGGCTCTGCTTTGGAATTCCTCTTTTGGGGGGACACCTGAGGTAACAAACCTGAAAGGAGTCCTCCCATCCCACAGATTGACGAAAAACAATTGGGATCGGGCCAAATCCACAGAGTGCAAGATTCGTCCATGGCCCATGAGGCCTCCCCAACATTCCACGGTCATCGCTGATACAAAATCCAGAGACAAAAGCCTGAGCACGCGCCTCAGACTCGCTCATTCTTCATATCCTGAAGAGTTCTTCAGATAAGAACCTACACGGCTTTCGAAGGCACCCAAAATATATAGTCTAACCTGGGCACTAATACACTGTCTGACAACCTGAGCCCGGACCTCGTGACCAACACCCAGACAGCTGACCGCACACTGAGCACATCAGATCCGCCATGGCCTTAGGTCTTCATCTCTTCCCTACTTCAGTTTTCAGGCTTCAGAACCTAGACCTTATCTCCAATCACCTCCCAGGGGTGACTGTGATGAGGAAATCAGAACTCTTCCTTACCCATGGCAAGAAACCTTGTGGTTGGCATGTTGTCCAACGTTCAGTGTAGGAGAAACCAGTATTCACCCTGAGGCCCCGCCCTTAGTTGAATGCGACGAGGGCATAAACACACATTGTGAACCTCAGCATGAGTCCTGTCCTCTAGTACGTCCTCTCAGTGGCTGGACCATTAGGTGTCATAATGGGCTAGACATGTCCCACAGAATGACCCAAACACTTTGAACGGGGCCAAACACCCAGAGAGTAAGACTCGTCCATTTCCCATGAAGTCACCCGGAAATTTCACGACCATGAGTGACACGATATCCAGAGACAAAAACTTGAGCAAGAGCCTCACACTCGCCCTTTTTTCATATCCTGAAGAATTCTCCTAATCGTCTAGAGATCAGTCTTCCCATACCTATGACCCGAAACATAAACCGAGTTTGTGTTTTCAGACAACTGTCCAAACAACCCTGGCCTACACACCCTACAGGCTCAGACCCCTGGACCCCAACCTTACGACTGTGCTTGCCCTCTCCAAGGGAATTGTATGTGCCCATTCTAATGGCCACAACCCTACTAATAGGAAAAACCTCCAAAGTCCCTGAGGCCATCCCAATATTTGTGGCGTCCCAGGAGAAACAGGGGCAATCTGGGCCCATCTGAGCACCTACCGGCACTCAGACCTGTAGACTGATGTCCCCAGAGGTAAAAAGGAACGAACAGGCCCCTAGGAACTTATCGGATCCATTGGTTTGGCTTCCAGGCATCTCTCCTCAGAGGCCTGGATTTCAATAACAGCATATGGCTGTTTCTTGACTCACCCATCAGAACAATACTCATCTACACATTGGAAACTTGCACGTTGCAGCTGTGTGAAAGCCTCTCTTTAGGAGAACCCTTCAGGGCCCCAGTGCCAACGCTTCATTCCAATGTCTCCATAGAAACAAAATCATATTAGGACACATCCACGGAAGAGTCCATTTCAACTGAGCCTCCTTGGTTGCCCCGCTGATCCAGCAGATCTAACCTGTCTTGTTTCTTGGAGACAATTGGAATGCGAGATGGGCTACCCAGCCATCCATCCTTAGAACCCAGCTCGGAATCGTTGTCCTGGAGCCAACCAACAGGTCTCAATTGTCCTGCAGAAGAATCTTTGCAATTCGGAGCTTCTCACAACTCCCATCGTGGGAAAAACGTCATGGCCTCGAGATCCACCCCCCCCTTCAAGAAGGGCCCATCAGGGAAAAAATGTCCAACCTGAGAGATCTTCTGATCCTCGCCCTGACTTCAGATGCACGAGATCTGGATTCAGGTCTGCAGATTTTGCCTGCCATATCCTCACCCAGAATCCTAGGCCTAGCTTAGGTTCTCAGACTTCCGTCCTCAGACTACTGACCCACAACCCTCCAGTTTGGCAATCCAGACTACAATGCAGCACTCTGCCTGCCCTCCAGAAGAAAAACATTGCCCTCTGGGGCTACCCAGAAACCACAAATGAGGATCAACCTGCACGCCAATCGGCTGTACCCCAAATATATAGTCTGACCTGGGCCCTAATGCCCTTTCTGACACAGCCTGAGTCTGGACCTCCTGGACCCACTCAGACAGCTGGCCGCACACCGAGTTCATCAGACCTGCCATGGCCTTAGGTCGTCATTCTTCTCAAACTCAGTTTTCAGGCTTCAGAACCTAGACCTTATTATCTCCAATCAGGGCCCTGGTTTGAAAATGATGCAGAAATCAGAACTCTTTCCCCATGGCAAGAAACCTTGTGGTTGGCATGATGTCCAAGGTTCAGTGTACTTGAAAACAGTGTGGCCCATGTAGCCCCGCCCATGCTTGCGGGACACATTGGTCACAAACACACATTGTGACCCTCAGCCTGAGCCCAGTCCTCAGGTAAGGCCTCTCAGTGGCTGGATGGAGAGACAGCATATTGGGCTTGCCATGCCCCTAGGCCCCAATTTTTAACCAAAGTTCGGGTTGTGTCTTCACTGTTCCCCAGGGCTGTGCATTGGAATTCCTCTTTTGGGGGGACACCTAATGTAACAAACATGAAAGGAGTCCTCCCATCCCACAGATTGACGAAAAACAATTGGGATCGGGCCAAATCCACAGAGAGCAAGATTCGTCCATGGCCCATGATGCCTCCCCAACATTCCACGGCCATTGCTGATACAAAATCCAGAGAAAAATGCCTGAGCACGCGACTCAGACTCGCTCATTCTTCATATCCTGAAGAGCTCTTCAGATAAGAACCTACACGGCACTCGAATGCACCCAAAATATAGAGTCTAACCTGGGCACTAATGCACTGCTGACAACCTGAGCCCGGACCTCGTGACCAACACCCAGACAGCTGACCGCACACTGAGCACATCAAACCCGCCATGGCCTTAGGTCATCATCTCTTCCCTACCTCAGTTTTCAGGCTTCAGAACCTAGACCTTATCTCCAATCACTGCCCAGCGCTGACTGTGATGCAGAAATCAGAACTCTTCCTTACCCATGGCAAGAAACCTTGTGGTTGGCATGTTGTCCAACGTTCAGTGTAGGAAAAACCAGCATTCACACTGAGGCCCCGCCCATTCTTGAGTGCGACGAGGGGATAAACACGCATTGTGACCCTCAGCATGAGTCCTGTCCTCTAGTACGTCCTCTCAGTGGCTGGACCATTAGATGTCATAATGGGCCTGACATGTCCCTAGGCCCCAATTTTTAACCAGATTTCTGGTTGTCCAGTCGCCCCTCCCCAGGGCTCTACTCTGGAATCCCTCATTTGGTGGGACACCTGAGGTTGAAAAACAAAACAAAAGAAACAACAACAACAGAACAACGGACTTCTTCCATCCCACAGAATGACTCCAAACTCTTTGGACGGGGCCAAATGCCCAGAGAGTAAGACTCGTCCATTTCCCATGAAGTCACCCGGAAATTTCTCGACCATGAGTGACACGATATCCAGAGACAAAAACGTGAGCAAGAGCCTCACACTCGCCCTTTTTTCATATCCCGCAGAGTTCTCCTCATGGTCTGTAGATCAGTCCTGCCATACCTATGACCCGAAACATAAGCCGAGTTTGTGTTTTCAGACAACTGTCCACAAGCCTTGGCCTACACATCCTACAGGCTCAGGCCCCTGGAGCCAAACCTGACGACTGTCCTTGCCCTCTCCAAGGGAATTGTATGTGCCCATTCCAATGGCCACAACCCTACTAATAGGATAAACTTCCTAAGTCCCTGAGGCTATCCCAATATTTGTGGCGTCCTAGGACAAACAGGGGCAATCTGGGCCCATCTGAGCACATCCTGGCACTCCGACACGTCGACTGATGTACCCAGAGGTAAAAAGAAACGAACAGGCCCCTAGGCACTTATCGGATCCATTGGTTTGGCTTCCAGGCATCTCTCCTCAGAAGCCTGGATTTCAATAACAGCATATGGCTGTTTCTAGACTCTCCCATCAGAACAAAACTCATCTACACATTGGAAACTTGCACGATGCAGCTGTGTGAAAGCCTCTCTTTAGGAGAACCCTTCAAGGCCCCAGTGCCACCGCTTCATTCCAATGTCTCCATAGACACAAAATCATATTAGGACACATCCACGGGAGAGTCCATTTCAACCCAGCCTCCTCGGTTGCTCCGATGATCCAGCAGATCTAACCTGTCTTGTTGCTTGGAGACAATTGGAATGCGAGGTGGGCTACCCAGCCATCCATCCTTAGAACCCAGCTCGGAATCGTTGTCCTGGAGCCAACCAACAGGTCTCAATTATCCTGCAGAAGAATCTTTGCAATTCGGAGCTTTTCACAACTCCCATCGTGGGAAAACCGTCATGGCCTCGAGATCCACCCCCCCCCTTCAAGAAGGGGCCTTCAGGGACAAAATGTCCAAACTGAGCGATCTTCTGATCCTCACCCTGAATTCAGATGCACGAGATCTCGATTCAGGTCTGCAGATTGTGCCTGCCATATCCTCACCCAGAATCCTAGGCCTAGCTTGGGTTCTCAGACTTCCGTCCTCAGACTACTGACCCACAACCCTCCAGTTTGGCAATCCAGACTACAATGCAGCACTCTGCCTGCCCTCCAGAAGAAAAACATTGCCCTCTGGCGCTACCCAGAAACCCCAAAGGAGGATCAACCTGCACGCCAATCGGCTGTACCCCAAATATATAGGCTGACCTGGGCACTAATGCCCTTTCTGACACATCCTGAGCCTGCACCTCCTGGCCCCACCCAGACAGCTGGCCGCTCACTGAGCACATCGGACCCGCCTTGGCCTTAGGTCATCATCTCTTCTCAACCTCGGTTTTCAGGCTTCAGAACCTAGACCATATCTCCAATCACAGCCTGGGTTTGAAAATGATGCAGAGATCAGAACTCTTTCCCCATGGCAAGAAACCTTGTGGTTGGCATGTTGTCCAAGGTTCAGTGTACTTGAAACCAGTGTGGCCCATGAGGCCCCGCCCATGCCTTTGGGCCATATTGGTCACAAACACACATTGTGACCCTCAGCCTAGGCCCAATCCTCAGGTAAGGACTCTCAGTGGCTGGATGGAGAGACAGCATATTTGGCTTGCCATGCCCCTAGGCCCCAATTTTTAACCGTAGTTCGGGTTGTGTCTTCACTCTTCCCCAGGGCTCTGCTTTGGAACTCCTCTTTTGGGGAGACACCTGTGGTAACAAACATGAAAGGAGTCCTCCCATCCCACAGATTGACGAAAAACAATTGGGATTGGGCCAAATCCACAGAGAGAAAAATTCGTCCATGGCCCACGATGCCTCCGGAACATTCCACGGCCATTGCTGATACAAAATCCCGAGACAAAAGCCTGAGCACGCGCCTCAGACTCGCTCATTCTTCATATCCTGAAGAGTTCTTCAGATAAGAACCTACACGGCACTCGAAGGCACCCAAAATATATAGTCTAACCTGGGCACTAATGCACTGTCTGAAACCTGAGCCAGGACCTCGTGACCAACACCCAGACAGCTGACCGCACACTGAGCACATCAGACCCGCCATGGCCTTAGGTCATCATCTCTTCCCTACCTCAGTTTTCAGGCTTCAGAACCTAGACTTTATCTCCAATCACTGCCCAGCGCTGACTGTGATGCAGAAATCAGAACTCTTCCTTACCCATGGCAAGAAACCTTGTGGTTGGCATGTTGTCCAACGTTCAGTGTAGGAGAAAGCAGCATTTACACTGAGGCCCCGCCCATTCTTGAGTGCGACGAGGGGATAAACACGCATTGTGACCCTCAGCGTGAGTCCTGTCCTCTAGTACGTCCTCTCAGTGGCTGGACCATTAGATGTCATAATGGGCTTGACATGTCCCTAGGCCCCAATTTTTAACCAGATTTCTGGTTGTCCAGTTGCCCTCCTCAGGGCTCTACTCTGGAATCCATCATTTGGTCGGTCTCCTGAGGTTGAAAAACAAATCAAAAGAAATCAACAACAACAGAACAACGGACTTCTTCCATCCCACAGAATGACTCCAAATTCTTTGGACGGGGCCAAACGCCCAGAGAGTAAGACTCGTCCATTTCCCATGAAGTCACCCGTAAATTTCTCGACCATGAGTGACATGATATCCAATGACAAAATCTTGAGCAAGTGCCTCACACTCGCCCTTTTTTCATATCCCAGAGTTCTCCTCATGGTCTGTAGATCAGTCCTGCCATACCTATGACCCGAAACATAAGCCGAGTTTGTGTTTTCAGACAACTGTCCACACAGCCGTGGCCTACACACCCTACAGGCTCAGGCACCTGGAGCCAAACCTGACGACTGTGCTTGCCCACTCCAAGGGAATTGTATGTGTCCATTCCAATGGCCACAACCGAACTAATAGGATAAACCTCCAAAGTCCCTGAGGCCATCCCATTATTTGTGGCTTCCCAGGACAAACAGGGGCAATCTGGGCCCATCTGAGCACATCCTGGCACTCCGACACGTCGACTGATGTACCCAGAGGTAAAAAGGAATGAACAGGCCCATAGTCACCTATCGCATCCATTCGTTTGAATTCCAGGCATCTCTCCTCAGAGGCCTGGATTTCAATAACAGCATATGGCTGTTTCTTGACTCACCCATCAGAACAAAACTCATCTACACATGGGAAACTTGCACGATGGAGCTGTGTGAAAGCCACTCTTTAGGAGAACCCTTCAGGGCCCCAGTGCCACCGCTTCATTCCAATGTCTCCATAGACACAAAACCATATTAGGACACATCCACGGGAGAGTCCATTTCAACTGACCCTCCTCGGTTGCTCCGCTGATCCAGCAGATCTAACCTGTCTTGTTGCTTGTAGACAATTGGAATGCGAGATGGGCTACCCAGCCATCCATCGTTAGAACCCAGCTCGAAATCGTTGTCCTGGAGCCAACCAACAGGTCTCAATTGTCCTGCAGAAGAATCTTTGCAATTCCGAGCTTCTCACAACTCCCATCGTGGGAAAACCGTCATGGCCTCGAGATCTACCCCCCCTTCAAGAAGGGGCCATCAGGGACAAAATGTCCATCCTGAGCGATCTTCTGATCCTCGCCCTGACTTCAGATGCACGAGATCTGGATTCAGGTCTGCAGATTGTGCCTGCCATATCCTCACCCAGAATCCTAGGCCTAGCTTGGGTTCTCAGACTTCCGTCCTCAGACTACTGACCCACAACCCTCCAGTTTGGCAATCCAGACTACAATGCAGCACTCTGCCTGCCCCCAGAAGAAAAACATTGTCCCCTGGGGCTACTCAGATACCCCAAATGAGGATCAACCTGCACGCCATTCGGCTGTACCCCAAATATATAGGCTGAAGTGGTCACTAATGCCCTTTCTGACACAGCCTGAGCCTGGACCTCCTGGCCCCACCCAGACAGCTGGCCGCACACTGAGCACATCGGACCCGCCATGGCCTTAGGTCGTCATCTCTTGTTAACCTCGGTTTTCAGGCTTCAGAACCTAGACCTGGTCTCCAATCACGGCCTGGGTTTGAAAATGATGCAGAAATCAGAACTCTTTCCCCATGGCAAGAAACCTTGTGGTTGGCATGTTGTCCAAGGTTCAGTGTAGTTGAAACCAGTGTGGCCCATGAGGCCCCGCCCATGCTTGCGGGCCACATTGGTCACAAACACACATTGTGACCCTCAGCCTAGGCCAAGTCCTCAGGTAAGGCCTCTCAGTGGCTGGATGGAGAGACAGCATATTGGGCTTGCCATGCCTCTAGGCCCCAATTTTTAACCAAAGTTCGGGTTGTGTCTTCACTGTTCCCCAGGGCTCTGCATTGGAATTCCTCTTTTGGGGGGACACCTGATGTAACAAACATGAAAGGAGTCCTCCCATCCCACAGATTGACGAAAAACAATTGGGATCGTGCCAAATCCACAGAGAGCAAGATTCGTCCATGTCCCATGAGGCCTCTACAACATTCCACGTCCATCGCTGATACAAAATCCAGAGACAAAAGCCTGATCATGCGCCTCAGACTCGCTCATTCTTCATATACTGAAGAGTTCTTCAGATAAGAACCTACACAGCACTCGAATGCACCCAAAATATATAGTCTAACCTGGGCACTAATGCACTGTCTGACAACCTGAGCCCGGTCCTCGTGACCAACACCCAGACAGTTGACCGCACACTGAGCACATCGGACCCTCCATGGCCATAGGTCTTCATCTCTTCCCTACCTCAGTTTTCAGGATTCAGAACCTAGACCTTATCTCTAATCACTGCCCAGGGCTGACTGTGATGCAGAAATCAGAACTCTTCCTTACCCATGGCAAGAAACCTTCTGGTGGCCATGTTGTCCATCGTTCAGTGTAGGAAAAACCAGCATTCACCCTGAGGCCCCGCCCATTCTTCAGTGCAAGGAGGGCATAAACACGCATTGTGACCCTCAGTGTGAGTCCTGTCCTCTAGTACGTCCTCTCAGTGGCTGGACCATTAGATGTCATCATGGGCTTGACATGTCCCTAGGCCCCAATTTTTAACCAGATTTCTGGTTGTCCAGGCGCCCCTCCCCAGGGCTCTACTCTGGAATCCCTCATTTGGTGGGACACCTGAGGTTGAAACACAAAACAAAAGAAATCAACAACAGAACAACGGACTTCTTCCATCCCACAGAATGACTCCTATCTCTTTGGACGGGGCCAAACCCCCAGAGAGTAAGACTCGTCCATTTCCCATGAAGTCACCCGGAAATTTCTCGACCATGAGTGACACGATATCCAGAGACAAAAACTTGAGCAAGAGCCTCACACTCGCCCTTTTTTCATATCCCGCAGAGTTCTCCTCATGGTCTGTAGATCAGTCCTGCCATACATATGACCCGAAACATAAGCCGAGTTTGTGTTTTCAGACAACTGTCCACACAGCCGTGGCCTACACACCCTATAGGCTCAGGCCCCTGGAGCCAAACCTGACGACTGTGCTTGCCCTCTCCAAGGGAATTGTATGTGCCCATTCCAATGGCCACAACCGAACTAATAGGATAAACCTCCAAAGTCCCTGAGGTCATCCCAATATTTGTGGCTTCCCAGGACAAACAGGGGCAATCTGGGCCCTTCTGAGCACCTACCGGCACTCAGACCCGTAGACTGATGTCCCCAGAGGTAAAAAGGAACGAACAGGCCCCTAGGCACCTATCGGATCCATTGGTTTGGCTTCCAGGCATCTCTCCTCAGAGGCCTGGATTTCAATAACAGCATATGGCTGTTTCTTGAGTCACCCATCAGAACAAAACTCATCTACACATGGGAAACTTGCACGATGGAGCTATGTGAAAGCCTCTCTCTTTTTTTTTTTTTATTTTTTATGAACATATATTTTTATTCCCAGGGGTACAGGTCTGGGAATCACCAGGTTTACACACTTCACAGCACTCACCAAATCACATACCCTCCCAATGTCCATAATCCCACCTCCTTCTCCCAAACCCCCTCCCCCCGGCAACCCTCAGTTTGTTTTGTGAGATTAAGATTCACTTATGGTTTGTCTCCCTCCCAATCCCATCTTGTTTCATTTATTCTTCTTCTACCCACTTAAGCCTCCATGTTGTATCACCACTTCCTCATATCAGGGAGATCATATGATAGTTGTCTTTCTCTGCTTGACTTATTTCGCTAAGCATGATACGCTCTAGTTCCATCCATGTTGTTGCAAATGGCAAGATTTCATTTCTTTTGATGGCTGCATAGTATTCCATTGTGTATATATACCACATCTTCTTGATCCATTCATCTGTTGATGGACATCTAGGTTCTTTCCATAGTTTGGCTATTGTGGACATTGCTGCTATAAACATTCGGGTGCATGTGCCCCTTTGGATCACTACGTTTGTATCTTTAGGGTAAATACCCAATAGTGCAATTGCTGGGTCATAGGGCAGTTCTATTTTCAACATTTTGAGGAACCTCCATGCTGTTTTCGAGAGTGGCTGCACCAGCTTGCATTCCCACCAACAGTGTAGGAGGGTTCCCCTTTCTCCGCATCCTCGCCAGCATCTGTCATTTCCTGACTTGTTGATTTTAGCCATTCTGACTGGTGTGAGGTGATATCTCATTGTGGTTTTGATTTGTATTTTCCTGATGCCGAGTGATATGGAGCACTTTTTCATGTGTCTGTTGGCCATCTGGATGTCTTCTTTGCAGAAATGTCTGTTCATGTCTTCTGCCCATTTCTTGATTGGATTATTTGTTCTTTGGGTGTTGAGTTTGCTAAGTTCTTTATAGATTGTGGACACTCGTCGTTTATCTGATATGTCGTTTGCAAATATCTTCTCCCATTCTGTCAGTTGTCTTTTGATTTTGTTAACTCTTTCCTTTGCTGTGCAAAAGCTTTTGATCTTGAGGAAATCCCAGTAGTTCATTTTTTCCCTTGCTTCCCTTGCCTTTTGCGTTGTTCCTAGGAAGATGTTGCTGCGGCAGAGGTCGAAGAGGTTGCTGCCCGTGTTCTCCTCAAGGATTTTGATGGATTCCTTTCGTACATTGAGGTCCTTCATCCATTTTGAGTCTATTTTTGTGTGTGGTGTAAGGAAATGGTCCAATTTCATTTTTCTGCATGTGGCTGTCCAATTTTCCCAGCACCATTTATTGAAAAGGCTCTCTTTTTTCCATTGGACATTCTTTCCTCATAGTATGTCGAAGATTAGTTGACCATAGATTTGAGGGTCTATTTCTGGGCTCTCTATTCTGTTCCATTGATCTATGTGTCAGTTTTTGTGCCAGTACCATGCTGTCTTGATGATGACAGCTTTGTAATAGAGCTTGAAGTCCGGAATTGTGATGCCACCAACGTTGGCTTTCTTTTTCAATATCCCTTTGGCTATTCGAGGTCTTTTCTGGTTCCATATAAATTTTAGAATTATTTGTTCCATTTCTTTGAAAAAGATGGATGGTACTTTGATAGGAATTGCATTAAATGTGTAGATTGCTTTAGGTAGCATAGACATTTTCACAATATTTATTCTTCCAATCCAGGAGCATGGAACATTTTTCCATTTCTTTGTGTCTTCCTCAATTTCTTTCATGAGTACTTTATAGTTTTCTGAGTATAGATTCTGTGTCTCTTTGGTTAGGTTTATTCCTAGGTATCTTATGGTTTTGGATGCAATTGTAAATGGGATTGACTCCTTAATATCTCTTTCTTCTGTCTTGCTGTTGGTGTAGAGAAATGCAACTGATTTCTGTGCATTGATTTTATATCCTGACACTTTACTGAATTCCTGTATAAGTTCTAGCAGTTTTGGAGTGGAGTCTTTTGGGTTTTCCACATAGAGTATCATATCATCTGCGAAGAGTGATAATTTGACTTCTTCTTTGCCGATTTGGATGCCTTTAATTTCCTTTTGTTGTCTGATTGCTGAGGCTAGGACCTCTAGTACGATGTTGAATAGCAGTGGTGATAATGGACATCCCTGCCGTGTTCCTGACCTTAGCGGAAAAGCTTTCAGTTTTTCTCCATTGAGAATGATATTTGCGGTGGGTTTTTCATAGATGGCTTTGATGATATTGAGGTATGTGCCCTCTATCCCTACACTTTGAAGAGTTTTGATCAGGAAGGGATGTTGTACTTTGTCAAATGCTTTTTCAGCATCTATTGAGAGTATCGTATGGTTCTTGTTCTTTCTTTTATTGATGTGTTGTATCACATTGACTGATTTGCGGATGTTGAACCAACCTTGCAGCCCTGGAATAAATCCCACTTGGTCGTGGTGAATAATCTTTTTAATGTACTGTTGAATCCTATTGGCTAGTATTTTCTTGAGTATTTTCGCATCTGTGTTCATCAAGGATATCGGTCTATAGCTCTCTTTTTCGGTGGGATCCTTGTCTGGTTTTGGGTTCAAGGTGATGCTGGCCTCATAAAATGAGTTTGGAAGTTTTCCTTCCATTTCTATTTTTTGGAACAGTTTCAGGAGAATAGGAATTAGTTCTTCTTTAAATGTTTGGTAGAATTCCCCCGGGAAGCCGTCTGGCCCTGGGCTTTTGTTTGTTTGGAGATTGTTAATGACTGTTTCAATCTCCTTACTGGTTATGGGTCTGTTCAGGCTTTCTATTTCTTCCTGGTTCAGTTGTGGTAGTTTATATGTTTCTAGGAATGCATCCATTTCTTCCAGATTGTCAAATTTATTGCCGTAGAGTTGCTCATAGTATGTTCTTATAATAGTTTGTATTTCTTTGGTGTTAGTTGTGATCTCTCCTCTTTCATTCATGATTTTATTTATTTGGGTCCTTTCTCTTTTCTTTTTGATAAGTCGGGCCAGGGGTTTATCAATTTTATTAATTCTTTTAAAGAACCAGCTCCTAGTTTCGTTGATTTGTTCTATTGTTTTTTTGGTTTCTATTTCATTGATTTCTGCTCTGATCTTTATGATTTCTCTTCTCCTGCTGGGCTTAGGGTTTCTTTCTTGTTCTTTCTCCAGCTCCTTTAGGTGTAGGGTTAGGTTGTGTACCTGAGACCTTTCTTGTTTCTTGAGAAAGGCTTGTACCGCTATATATTTTCCTCTCAGGACTGCCTTTGTTGTGTCCCACAGATTTTGAACCGTTGTATTTTCATTATCATTTGTTTCCATGATTTTTTTCAATTCTTCTTTAATTTCCCGGTTGACCCATTCATTCTTTAGAAGGATACTGTTTAGTCTCCATGTATTTGGGTTCTTTCCAAACTTCCTTTTGTGGTTGAGTTCTAGCTTTAGAGCATTGTGGTCTGAAAATATGCAGGGAATGATCCCAATCTTTTGATACCGGTTGAGTCCTGATTTAGGACTGAGGATGTGATCTATTCTGGAGAATGTTCCATGTGCACTAGAGAAGAATGTGTATTCTGTTGCTTTGGGATGAAATATTCTGAATATATCTTTGATGTCCATATGGTCCAGTGTGTCATTTAAGGCCTTTATTTCCTTGCTGATCTTTTGCTTGGATGACCTGTCCATTTCAGTGAGGGGAGTGTTAAAGTCCCCTACTATTATTGTATTATTGTTGATGTGTTTCTTTGATTTTGTTATTAATTGGTTTATATAGTTGGCTGCTCCCACATTGGGGGCATAGATATTTAAAATTGTTAAATCTTCTTGTTGGAAAGACCCTTTGAGTATGATATAGTGTCCTTCCTCATCTCTTATTATAGTCTTTGGCTTAAAATCTAATTGATCTGATATAAGGATTGCCACTCCTGCTTTTTCTGATGTCCATTAGCATGGTAAATTCTTTTCCACCCCCTCACTTTAAATCTGGAGGTGTCTTCGGGCTTAAAATGTGTTTCTTGGAGGCAACATATAGATGGGTTTTGTTTTTTTATCCATTCTGATACCCTGTGTCTTTTGACAGGGGCATTTAGCCCATTCACATTCAGGGTAACTATTGAGAGATATGAATTTAGTGCCATTGTGTTGCCTGTAAGGTGACTGTTACTGTATATGGTCTCTGTTCCTTTCTGATCTACCACTTGTAGGCTCTCTCTTTGCTTAGAGGACCCCTTTCAATATTTCCTGTAGAGCTGGTTTGGTATTTGCAAATTCTTTCAGTTGTTGTTTGTCCTGGAAGCTTTTAATCTCTCCTTCTATTTTCAATGATAGCCTAGCTGGATATAGTATTCTTGGCTGCATGTTTTTTTCTCGTTTAGTGCTCTGAAAATATCATGCCAGCTCTTTCTGGCCTGCCAGGTCTCTGTGGATAAGTCAGCTGCCAATCAAATATTTTTACCATTGTATGTTACAGACTTCTTTTCCCGGGCTGCTTTCAGGATTTTCTCTTTGTCATTGAGACTTGTAAATTTTACTGTTAGGTGACGGCGTGTGGGCCTATTCTTATTGATTTTGAGGGGCATTCTCTGAACCTCCTGAATTTTGATGCTCGTTCCCTTTGCCATATTGGGGAAATTCTCCCCAATAATTCTCTCCAGTATACCTTCTGCTCCCCTCTCACTTTCTTCTTCTTCTGGAATCCCAATTATTCTAATGTTGTTTCGTCTTATGGTGTCACTTATCTCTCGAATTCTCCCCTCGTGGTCCAGTAGCTGTTTGTCCCTCTTTTGCTCAGCTTCTTTATTCTCTGTCATTTGGTCTTCTATATCACTAATTCTTTCTTCTGCCTCATTTATCCTAGCAGTGAGAGCCTCCATTTTTGATTGCACCTCATTAATAGCTTTTTTTGATTTCACCTTGGTTAGATTTTAGTTCTTTTATTTCTCCAGAAAGGGCTTTTATATCTCTCGAGAGGGTTTCTCTAATATCTTCCATGCCTTTTTCGAGCCCGGCTAGAACCTTGAGAATTGTCATTCTGAACTCTAGATCTGACATATTACTGATGTCTGTATTGATTAGGTCCCTAGCCTTGGGTACTGCCTCTTGTTCTTTTTTTTGTGTTGAATTTTTACGTCTTGTCATTTTGTCCAGATAAGAGTAAATGAAGGGGCAAGTAAAATACTAAAAGGGTGGCAACAACCCCAGGAAAATATGCTTTAACCAAATTAGAAGAGATCCAAAATCGTGAGTGGGGAGAAAGGGGATAAAAAGAGGTTCAAAAAGGAAGAAAGAAAAAAGAAAAAAAAAAAAAAAACAAAAGAAAAGAATATTTTTAAAAAAAGAAAACACTAAGAAAAATGTAAAATATATATATATATATTAGATAAACTAGTAAAAAATCGTTAAAAAAGAAAAAGGTAACAGTTAAAAAAAAAAATTACCCGAAGGCGAGAAAAGAAAAAAAAAAATGAAAAAGAAAAAATTAAATTAACTGCAAGACTAAAAAAAATCACGGGAAAAAAGCCATGAGTTCCGTGCTTGGCTTTCTCCTCCTCTGGAATTCTGCTGCTCTCCTTGGTATTGAAACCGCACTCCTTGGTAGGTGAACTTGGTCTCGGCTGGATTTCTTGTTGATCTTCTGGGGGAGGGGCCTGTTGTAGTGATTCTCAAGTGTCTTTGCCCCAGGCGGAATTACACCGCCCTTACCCGGGGCCGGGGTGAGTAATCCGCTCGGGTTTGCTTTCAGGAGCTTTTGTTCCCTGAGCGCTTTCCGTAGAGTTCCAGAGGACGGGAATACAAATGGCGGCCTCCTGGTCTCCAGCCCGGAGGAGCCGAGAGCCCAGGGCCCCACTCCTCAGTGCGCCCTCAGAGAACAGCGCCCAGTTACTCCCGTCTGCCTGACCTCCAGCCGCGCTCCGAGCTCACCGAGCCTGCGACCGGTTCAAGGTAACACGGAGCTGCGAGCTTACTGTCGGCTCTGTCTCTGTAGCCGGCTTTCCCGTCCCAATACCCGCAAACTCTGCGACACCCAGACACCCCCGATCCTTCTGTGACCCTGCGGGACCTGAGGCCACGCAGACCCCGCGTGGGCTTCGCCCCGGTTTAGCCTCTGGAGCGATGTCCCTCAGCGGAACAGACTGTGTTAAAAGTCCTGATTTTGTGCGCGGTTGCTCCTCCGCCGCTTGCCGGGAGCCGGCCCCTGCCCCCGGGGTCTATCTTTCCCGTCGCTTTGGATTCACTTCTCCGCCGGGTTTCCCTTCAGAAAGTGGTTGTTTTTCTGTTTCCAGAATTGCTGTTCTTCTTCTCTTCGATCTGCCGATGGATTTTCAGGTGTTTGAAATCTTTAGATAAGCTATCTAGCTGATCTCCGGCTAGCTGAAGCAGTCTCAGCTTGCTACTTCTAGGCCATCTTGACTCCTCCTCCTGAAAGCCTCTCTTTAGGAGAACCCTTCAGGGCCCCAGTACCACCGTTTCATTCCAAGGTCGCCATAGACACAAAACCATATTAGGACACATCCATGGTAGAGTCCATTTCAAATGAGCCTCCTCGGTTGCTCCGCTGATCCAGCAGAACTAACCTGTCTTGTTGCTTGTAGACAATTGGAATGCGAGGTGGGCTACCCAGCCATCCATCCTTAGAACCCTGCTCGGAATCATTGTCCTGGAGCCAACACACAGGTCTCAATTGTCCTGCAGAAGAATCTTTGCAATTCGGAGCTTCTCACAACTCCCATCGTGGGAAAACCGTCATGGCCTCGTGATCCACCCCCCCTTCAAGAAGGGGCCATCAGGGACAGAATGTCCAACCTGAGCGATCGTCTGATCCTCGCCCTGACTTCAGATGCACGAGATCTCGATTCAGGTCTGGAGATTGTGCCTGCCATATCCTAACCCAGAATCCTAGGCCTAGCTAGGGTTCTCAGAAATCCGTCCTCAGACTACTGGCCCACAAGCCCTCCTTTTGGCAATCCAGAACTACAATGCAGCACTCTGCCTGCCCTCCAGAAGAATATCATTGCCCTCTGGGGCTACCCAGAACCCGCAAATGAGGATCAACGGGACACACTATTCGGCTGTACCCCAAATATATAGGCTGACCTGGGCACTAATGCCCTTTCTGACATAGCCTGAGCCTGGACCTCCTGGCCCCACCGAGACAGTAGGCCGCACACTGAGCACATCCGACCCGCCATGGCCTTAGATTGTCATCTCTTATCAAGCTCGGTTTTCATGCTTCAGAACCTAGACCTTATCTCCAATAACGGCCCGGGTTTGAAAATAATGCAGAAATCAGAACTCTTTCCCCATGGCAAGAATCCTTGTGGTTGGCATGTGTCCAAGGTTCAGTGTAGTTGTAACCACGGTGGCCCATGAGGCCCCGCCCATGCTTGCGGGCGACATTGGTCACAAACACACAATGTGACCATCAGCCTGAGCCCAGTCCTCAGTAAGGCCTCTCTGGGGCTGGAAGGAGAAACAGCATATTGGGCTTGCCATGCCCCTAGGCCCCAATTTTTAACCATAGTTCGGGTTGTCCCTTCACTATTCCCCAGGGCTCTGCTTTGGAATTCCTCTTTTGGTGGGATACCTGAGGTAACAAACCTGAAAGGAGTCCTCCCATCCCACAGACTGACGAAAAACAATTGGGATCGGGCCAAGTACACAGAGAGCAAGATTCGTCCATGGCCCATGAGGCCTCCCCAACATTCCACGGCCATCGCTGATACAAAATCCAGAGAAAAAAGCCTGAGTACGCGCCTCAGACTCGCTCATTCTTCATATCCTGAAGAGTTGTTCAGATAAGAACTTACATGGCACTCGAATGCACCCAAAATATATAGTCTAACCTGGGCACTAATGCACTGTCTGACAACCTGAGCCCGGACCTCATGACCAGGACCCAGACAGCTGACCGCATACTGAGCACATCAGACCCGCCTTGGTCTTATGTCATCATCTATTCCCTACCTCAGTTTTCAGGCTTCAGAACCTAGACCTTATCTCCAATCACTGCCCAGCTGTGACTGTGATGCAGAAATCAGAACTCTTCCTTACCCATGGCAAGAAACCTTGTGGTTGGCATGTTGTCCAACGTTCAGTGTAGGAGAAACCTGCATTCACCCTGAGGCCCCGCCCATTCTTGAGTGTGAGGAGGGCATAAACACGCATTGTGACCCTCAGCTTGAGTCCTGTCCTGTAGTAGGTCCTCTCAATGGCTGGACCATTAGATGTCATAATGGGCTTGACATGTCCCTAGGCCCCAATTTTTAACCAGATTTCTTGTTGTCCAGTCGCCCCGCCCCAGGGCTTTACTCTGGAATCCCTCATTTGGTGGGACACCTGAGGTTAAAAAACAAAACAATACAAATCAACAACAACAGAACAACGGCCTTCTTCCATCCCACAGAATGACCCCAAACTCTTTGGACGGGGCCAAACCCCCAGAGAGTAAGACTCGTCCATTTTCCATGAAGTTACCCGGAAATTTCACGACCATGATTGACACGATATCAAGAGACATAAACTGGAGCAAGAGCCTCACACTCGCCCTTTTTTCATATCCCGAAGAGTTCTCCTCATGGTCTGTAGATCAGTCCTGCCATACCTATGACCCGAAACATAAGCCGAGTTTGTGTTTTCAGACAACTGTCCACACAGCCCTGGCCTACACACCCTACATGCACAGGCCCCTGGAGCCAAACCTGACGACTGTGCTTGGCCACTCCAAGGGAATTGTATGTGCCCACTCCAATGGACACAACGCAACTATAGGATAAACCTCCAAAGTCCCTGAGGCCATCCCAATATTTGTGGCTTCCCAGGATAAACATGGGCAATCTGGGCACATCTGAGCACCTACCGGCACTCAGACCCGTAGACTGTTGTGCCCAGAGGTAAAAAGGAACGAACAGGACCCTAGGGACTATGGGATCCATTGCTTTGGTTTCCAGGCATCTCTCCTAAGAGGCCTGGATTTCAATAACAGCATATGGCTGTTTCTTGACTCACCCATCAGAACAAATCTCATCTACACATGAGAAACTTGCACGATGGAGCTGTGTGAAAGCCTCTCTTTAGGAGAACCCTTCAGGGCTTCAGTGCCACTGCTTCATTCCAAGGTCTCCATAGACACAAAATCATATTAGGACACATCCATGGGAGAGTCCATTTCAACTCAGCCTCCTAGGTTGCTCCCCCAGATCCTGCAGATCTAACCTGTCTTGTTGCTTGCAGACAATTGGAATGCGAGGTGGGCTGCCCAGCCATCCATCCTTAGAACCCTGCTCGGAATCGTTGTCCAGGAGCCAACCAACAGGTCTCAATTGTTCTGCAGTAGAATCTTTGCAGTTGGGAGCTTCTCACAACTCCCATTGTGGGAAAACCCCCATGGCCTCGTGATCCAACCCCCTTCAAGAAGGGGCCATCAGGGACAGAATGTCCAACCTGAGCGATCGTCTGATACTCGCCCTGACTTCAGATGCACGAGATCTCGATTCAGGTCTGTAGATTGTGTCTGCCATATCCTCACCCAGAAACCTAGGCCTAGCTTGGGTTCTCAGATTTCCGTCCTCAGACTACTGGCCCACAAGCCCGCCAGTTTGGCCATCCAGAACTACAATGCAGCACGCTGCCTGCCCTCCAGAAGAAAAACATTTCCCTCTGGGGCTTCCCAGAATCCCCAAATGAGGATCAACGGGGCAAGTCATTCGGCTGTACCCCAAATATATAGGCTGACCTGGGCACTAATGCCCTTTCTGACAAAGCCTGATCCTGGTCTTCTTGGCCCCACCGAGCCAGCTGGCCGCACCCTGAGCACATCGGACCCGACATGGCCTTAGGTCGTCATCTCTTCTCAAACTCGGTTTTCAGGCTTCAGAACCTAGACCTTATCTCCAATCACGGCCCGGGTTTGAAAATGATGCAGAAATCAGAACTCTTTCCCCATGGCAAGAAACCTTGTGGTTGGCATGTTGTCCCAGGTTCAGTGTAGTTGAAAGCAGTGTGGCCCATGAGGCCCTGCCCATGCTTGCGGGCCACATTGGTCACAAACACACATTGTGACCCTCAGCCTGCGCCCAGTCCTCAGGTAAGGCCTCTCAGTGGCTGGATGGAGAGACAGCATATTGGGCTTGCCATGCCCCTAGGCCCCAATTTTTAAACATAGTTCGGGTTGTCCTTTCACTCTTCCCCAGGGCTCTGCTTTGGAATTCCTCTTTTGGTGGGACACCTGAGGTAACAATCCTGAAAGGAGTCCTCCCATCCCACAGATTGACGAAAAACAATTGGGATCGGGCAAGTCCACAGAGAGCAAGAATCTTCCATGGCCCATGAGGCCTCCCCAACATTCCACGGCCATCGCTGATACAAAATCCAGAGACAAAAGCCTGAGCACATGTCTCAGACTCACTCATTCTTCATATCCTGAAGAGTTCTTCAGATAAGAACCTACACGGCACTCGAATGCACACAAAATATATAGTATAACCTGGGCACTAATGCACTGTCTGACAACCTGAGCCCGAAATCGTGAACAACACCCAGGCAGCTGACCGCACACTGAGCACATCAGACCCGCCATGGCCTTAGGTCATCATCTCATCCCTACCTCTGTTTTCAGGCTTCAGAACCTAGACCTTTTCTCCAATCACTGCCCATGGGTGACTGTGATGCAGAATCAGAACTCTTCCTTACCCATGGCAAGAAAATTTGTGTTTGGCATGTTGTCCAACGTTCAGTGTTGGAAGAACCAGCATTCACCCTGAGGCCTCGCCCATTCTTGAGTGCGACGAGGTCATAAAAACGCATTGTGACCCTCTGCGTGATTCCTGTCCTCTAGTAAGTCCTCTCAGTGGCTGGACCATAAGATGTCATAATGGGCTTGTCATGTCCCTAGACCCGAATTTTTAACCAGATTTCTGGTTGTCCAGTCGCCCCTCCCCAGGGCGCTACTCTGGAATCCCTCATTTTGTGGGACACCTGTGGTTGAAAAACAAAACAAAACAAATCAACAACAACAGAAAAACGGCCTTCTTCATTCCCACAAAATGACCCCAAACTCTTTGGACGCGGCCAAACCCCCAGAGAGTAAGCCTCGTCCATTTCCCATGAAGTCACCCGGAAATTTCACGAACATGCGTGACACGATATCCAGAGACAAAAACTTGAGCACGAGCCTCACACAGGCCTTTTTTCATATCCCGAAGAGTTCTCCTCATGGTCTGTAGATCAGTCCTGCCATACCTATGACCCGAAACATAAGCCGAGTTTGTGTTTTCAGACAACTGTCCAAACAGCCCTGGCCTACACACCCTACAGTCTCAGGCCCTTGGAGCCAAACCTGACGACGGTTCTTTCCTTCTCCAAGGGAATTGTATGTGTCCATTCCAATGGCCACAACCCTACTAATAGGAAAAACCTCCAAAATCCCTGAGGCCATCCCAATATTTGTGGCTTCCCACGACAAACAGGGCTAATCTGGCCCCATCTGAGCACCTACCAGCACTCAGACCCGTAGACTGATGTGCCCAGAGGTAAAAAGGAACGAATAGGCCCCTAGGCACCTATCGGATCCATTGCTTGGTTTCCTAGCATCTCTCCTCAGAGGCCTGGATTTCAATAACGGCATATGGCTGTTTCTTGACTCACCCATCAGAACAAATCTCATCAACACATGGGAAACTTGCACGATGGAGCTGTGTGAAAGCCTCTCTTTAGGAGAACCTTTCAGGGCCCCATGCCACCGCATCATTCCAAGTTCTCCATAGTCAAAATCATATTAGGACACATCCACGGGAGAGTCCATTTCAACTCAGCCTCCTCGATGGCTCTCCCAGATCCAGCAGATCTAAACTGACTTGTTGCGTGGAGACAATTGGAATGCGAGGTGGGCTACCCAGCCATCCATCCTTAGAATCCACCTCGGAATCGTTGACCTGGAGCCACCCAACGGGTCTCAATTGTCCTGCAGAAGAATCTTTGCAGTTGGGAGCTTCTCACAACTCCCATCGTGGGAAAACCCCCATGGCCTCGTGATCCAACCCCCCTTCAAGAATGGGCCATCAGGGACAGACTGTCCAACCTGAGCGATCATCTGATCTTCGCCCTGACTTCAGATGCACGAGATCTCGATTCAGGTCTGTAGATTGTGCCTGCCATATCCTCACTCAGAAACCTAGGCGTAGCTTGGTTTCTCAGACTTCCGTCCACAGACTACTGGCCCACAAGCCCTCCAGTTTGGCAATCCAGAACTACAATGCAGCACTCTGCCTGCCCTCCAGAAGAAAAACATTGCCATCTGGGGATACACAGAAACCCCAAATGAGGATCAACCTGCACGCCATGCGGCTGTACCCCCAAATATATATGCTGATCTGGGCACTAATGCCCTTTCTGACACAGCCTGAGCCTGGACCTCCTGGCCCCACCCAGACAGCTGGCCACAAAGTGAGGACATCGGACCCGCCATGGCCTTAGGTCGTCATCTCTTCTCAACCTCGGTTTTCAGGATTCAGAAACTAGACCTTATCTCCAACCGCTGCCCGGGTTAGAAAATGATGCCGAAATCAGAACTCTTTCCCCATGCAAGAAACCTTGTGGTTGGCATGTTGTCCAATGTTCAGTGTCTTGAAACCAGTGTGGCCCATGAGGCCCCGCCCATGCTTGCGGGCCACATTGGTCACTAACACACATTGTGACCCTCAGCCTGAGCCCAGTCCTCAGGTAAGGCCTCTCAGTGGCTGGATGGAGAGACAGCATATTGGGCTTGCCATGCCCCTAGGTCCCAATTTTTAACCATAGTTCGGGTTGTCCCTTCACTATTCCCCAGGGCTCTGCTTTGGAATTCCTCTTTTGGGGGGACACCTGAGGTAACAAACCTGAAAGGAGTCTTCCCATTCCACAGATTGACGAAAAACAACTGAGATAGGCCAAATCCACAGAGAGCAAGATACATCCATGGCCCATGAGGCCTCCCCAACATATCACGGCCATCACTGATAGAAAATCCAGAGACGAAAGACTGAGCAGGTGCCTCAGACTCGCTCATTCTACATATCCGGAAGAGTTCTTCAGATAAGAACCTTCAAGGCACTCGAAGGCACCCAAAATATATAGTAAAACCTGGGCACCAATGCACTGTCTGACAACCTGAGTCCGGACCTCGTGACCAACACCCACACAGCTGACCGCACACTGAGCACATCAGACCCGCCATGGCCTTAGGTCATCATCTCTTCCCTACCTCAGTTTTCAGGATTCAGAACCTAGACCTTATCTCCAATCACTGCCCAGGGGTGACTGTGATGCAGAAATCAGAACTCTTCCTTACCCATGGGAAGAAACCTTGTGGTTGGCATGTTGTCCAACGTTCAGTGTAGGAGAAACCAGCATTCACCCTGAGGCTCCGCCCATTCTTGAGTGCGACAGGGCATAAGCACGCATTGTGACCCTCAGCGTGAGTCCTGTCCTCTAGTAGATCCTCTCAGTGGCTGGACAATTAGATGTCATAATGGGCTTGACATGTCTCTAGGCCCAAATTTTTAACCAGATTTCTGGTTGTCCAGTCGCCCCTCCCCAGGTCTCTACTCTAAAATCCCTCATTTGGTGGGACACCTGAGTTTGAAAAATAAAACAAAACAAATCAACAACAACAGAACAACGGACTTCTTCCTTCACACAGAATGACCCCAAACTCTTTGGACGGGGCCAAACCCCCAGAGAGTCAGACTCGTCCATTTCCCATGAAGTCACCCGGAAATTTCACGTCCATGAGTGACACGATATCCAGAGACAAAAACTTGAGCAAGAGCCTCACACTCGCCCTTTTTTCATATCCCGAAGAGTTCTCCTCATGGTCTGTAGATCAGTCCTGCCATACCTTTGACCCGAAATACAAGCCGAGTGTGTGTTTTCAGACAACTGACCAAACAGCCCTGGCCTACACACCCTACAGGCTCAGGCTCCTGCAGCCAAACATTAAGACTGGGCTTGCCCTCTCCAAGGGAATTTTATGTGCCCATTCCAATGGACACAACCCTACAAATAGGATAAACCTCCAAAGTCCCTGAGGCCATCCCAATATTTGTGGCTTCCCAGGACAAACAGGGGCAATCTGGGCCCATCTGAGCACCTATCGGGACTCAGACCCATAGACTGATGTCCCCAGAGTTAAAAAGGAACGAACAGGCCCATAGGCACTTATCGGATCCATTGCTTTGGTTTCCAGGCATCTCTCCTTAGAGATCCTTAGAACCCTTAGAACCCTGCTCTTGCATCGTTCCTTATTGGACATCCTTGAGCCATCCAGCAGGCCTCGACTGTCCCACAGGAGTCCTTGTGCATGGACCACCTCACAACTCATATCATGGAAAGCTTCCAGGTCAAATAATGCCCCCAATCTTCATGAAGGCGGATCATGTAAAGAAACACCAACCTGAGCCACGGCTGATCTTCGCCTTGACTTCAGATGCACGAGATCTTGATTCAGCTCTTCAGAGTGTACCTGCTGTGCCCTCACCCCAAACCTAAGCATAAGCTAGTGTTCTCAGACTTCCTTCCTCACTCTCCTGGACCACACGCCCTCCATTTTGGGATTTCCGATGACACAGTGATGCACTCTGCCTGCCCTATAGAAGAAATACGTTGCCCAATGGGTCTACCCAGAAACTTCAAATGAGTATAAAGCTGCATGCCACTCAACTGTACACCAATTATATAGTCGAGCCTGTGCACTAATGCCCTGTCTGACACAAGCTGAGGCCTGAATTCCCAAACGACACCCAGACAGCTTGCCGTACACTGAGAACATCTGAACCGCCATGGCCTTAGGTTGCCATCTCTTTCCAACCTGGTTTTCAGTCTAGAGAAACCTAGACCTTATCTCTACTCATTTCCCATGGGTGAACGTGATGCAGAAATCATAACTCCTCCTTCCCTCTCACCAGAATCTTGTGGTTGGCATCTTATCCAAAGTTCAGTGTAGGACCCCTGTAGGGTCTACAGGAGTAGTAGTAGGGCCCCTGAGGGTAGTGTAGTGTCCCTGAGGCCCTGCCCATGCTCAAGAGCTGCGGTGGGCACAAACACACATTGGGACCCTCAGTTTGAACCCTGTCCTCAAGTAAAGCCTCTCAGTGGCTGGACCATGAGCCCGCATATGGGGCCTGCCATGCCTCAAGTCACCCAATCTTAACCAGAGGTAGTGATATCTAGTCACCCCTACTCAGGGTTCTGCTCTGGAATCCCTCTTTGGTGGGACATTTGAGGTAAGTAAACACAGAAAGGATTCCTCCCACCCACAGAATGACCCCAATCAGTTGAGATCAGGCCATCCCCAGATAGAAAGACTTTTCCATGGCCCATGAGGCCAACCCGACATTCCAAGGCCACGATTGACACAAAATCCAGATACATAAGCCTCACCCTTAGGTCATAGCCCAAAAAATTCTCCTCATAGTCTGTAGATCGGGCCTGCCATATATACGTCCCCAAATCTAAGCCGAGTTTGTGTTTTCAGACTTCTATCCTGACATCCCTGTCCCATACACCCTCCAGGCTGAGGCCCCTGGAGCCACACCTCAGGACTGTGCCTGCCCTCTCCAAGGAAATTCTTCCCATTCCATTGGCCACAACCCTACAGATTAGGAGAAACTTCCCAAGTCCCAGAGGCCATTCCAATAGTGTAGGCCGCCTAGGACAAAGAGGGGTGATCTGTCACAAGCTGCACAAAGACCTCAACTCACCCGTAGACAGATATCCCAAGAGAAAGGTATTAAACTGGACAGGCCATCCATCCTTAGAACCCTGCTCTGGAGAATTTCTTTATGGGACGTCTTGAATCCAACCAACCTGTCTTGACTGTCTCGCAGAATGAATCCTTGTGCTTTGAAGCATCACACAATCCCACTGTGAGAAAACCTCCATTTCCTCATGATGCCCCACACCTTCATAAATGGGCCATCATGGACAGAAACTCCATCCTAAGCCAAAGTCTGATCCGCGCCCTGAATTCAGAAGCACGAGATCTCGATTCAGCACTTGAGAGTGTGCCTGCTGTGCCCTCGCCCCGAAACCTAAGCCTAACTTGTGTTCTCAGACTTCCGTCTTCACAATCCTGTCCACACCCCTCCAGTTTGGCAATTCTGGAGACACAATGCAGCACTCTGTCTGCCGTTCAGAAGAAAAATTTTGCCCTATAGGGCTAACCAGAAACGACAAATGAGTAACAACCTGCATGCCACTCGACCATACCCCAATTATACAATCTAGCCTGTGCACTAAAGCCCTGTCTGACACACAGCCTGAAGGCAGACCTCCAGTCCAACACCCAGACAGCTGGCCGTACACTGAGCATATCAAACCCACAATGGCTTTCGGCCATCATCTCTACCCAACCTCAGTTTTCACCTTCAGAACCTAGACCGTATCTCCACTCACTGCTCAGGAGTGAACGGGATACAAGAATCAGAACTTCTCCTTCGCCATGGCAAGAAACCTTGTGGTTGGCATGTGGTCCAACGTTCATTGTAGGAGAAAGCAGCATGGACTATGAGGCCCAACCTATCCCTGAGGGCTACAATTTGCACAAACACACATTGTGTCCCTCAGCGTGAGCCCTATCCTCATGTAAAGCCTCTTAGTGACTGGAACAACAGCCCACATATGGGGCTTGCCAAGCCCCTAGTCCCCCAATCTCAACCAGAGTTACAGATGTCTAGTCACCCCTACTCAGGGCTCTGCTCTGGAATCCCTTTTTGGTGGAAAACCTGAGGTAAAAAAAAAAAAAAATACAGAAAGGACTCTTCCCATCCACAGAATGATCCCAACCACTTGGGATCAGGCCAAATCACCAGAGAAAGACTTGTCCATGGCCCTTGAGGACACCCCGACATTCCACGGCCACCGTAGGCACAAAATCCAGAGACAAGAGCCTGAGCAAACGCCACATACTCGCCCTTTGTTCATAGCCCGGAAAATTCTCACGGTCTGTAGATCGAGCCTTCATACATACATCCCCAAACCTAAGCTGAGTTTGTGTTTTCAGACTTCTGTCCCCACAGTCCTGGCCCACACCATCCAAGCTGGGGCCCCTGGAGCCGCACCTGAGGACTGTGGATTCCCTCTCCAGAGGAATTCTGCCATTTCCATTGGCCACAACCCTATAGATTAGGAGAAACCTCCAAACTCCCCGAGGCCATCCCAATAGTTTTGGCTGCCCAGGACAAACAGGGATGATCTTTCACAAGTTAGGAAACTACCTCCACTCAGACGCAGAGACAGATATCCCCATAGAATAAGATTGAACTGGACAGGCACATAGGCCCTAATCAGATCCATTGCTTTTGTTTCCAGGCATCTCTCCTCAGAGGCCTGGTTACCAATACCAGCATATGGGTCATTACTGAGGCACTCATAGAAAAATCTCGTCTCCACATAGGAAATGTACTCTTTGGAGCTCTATAAAAACCTCTGTTTAGGAGAATCTTTCAGGGCCCCGGATCAAGCGCCCCATTCCAAGGTCTCCATGGACTTAAACCCACATTATGATCTATCCTCGGTAGAGTCCATGTCAACTCATCCCCCTTGGTTTCTCCCCCAGGGCCTGCAGATCAAACCTGCCTTGTTGCTAGGAGACAACTAGAATGGGAGGCGGGCTGCCCAGGCATCCATCTTTAGAACCCTGCACTAGATAACTTCCTTATGGGATGTCCTGGAGCCATCCAGCAGGTCTCGACTGTCCCACGGAAGGAATCATTGCGGTTTGGAGCATCTCACAATTCCCATCGTGGGAAAAGCTCCATGGCCTCGTGACACCCTCCCCTTCATGAAGGGGCCGTCATGGACAGAAACTCCAACCTGAGCCAACGTCTGATCCTAGCTCTGTCTTCAGGTACACGGGATCTCGAAACATCTCTGCAGACGGTTCCTGCCGTCCCCTCACCCCGAAATCTAAGTCTGGCTTGTGTTCTCAGAATTTTTTCCTCACACTCCTGGCCCACAAGCCTTCCAGTTTGGGAATTCTGGAGCCACTATGTGGCACTGTGTCTTCCTTCCAGAAGAAAAACATTGCCCTCTGGGGCTACCCAGTAACCACAAATGAGTACCAACCTGCACGAAACTCGACTGCACCCCAATGATACAGTCTAGCCTGGGCACTAATTCCCTGTCTGCCACAGCCTGAGCCTGCACCTCCCATCCCACACTCAACAGCTGGCCGAACACTAGCACATCAGTCACAGCATGGCCTTACGTCTTAATCTCTTCCCAACCTCAGTTTTCAGGCTTCAGAACCTAGACCTTAAATCTAATCACAGTCCAGTAGTGAAAGTGTTTCAGAAATTAGAACTCCTTCTTCCCCATGGCCAGAAAACTTGTGGTTGCCATATTGTGCAACATTCAGTGTAGGAGAAACCAGCATGGTACATTAGGCCACGCCCTGACTTGAGGGGCTCCTTGGGCACAAAAACACATTGTGAAACTCAATGTGAGCCCTATGCTCAAGGAAGGCCTCTCAGTGTCTCGACCAAGAGCCCACATATGGGGCTTGCCATGTTCTTAGGTCCCAATGTTAACCAGAGTTCTGGTTGTCCAGTCGCCCCTCCCCAGGACTCTGCTGTGGAATCCCTCTTTTGGTGGTCCACCTGAGGTAAAAAAAAAAAAAAAAAAAAAAAAAAACAGTAAGGCCTCCTCCCTTCCCACAGAATGACCCCAAACTCTTGGGATTGGGTCAAATCCCCAGAAAGGGAGCCTCATAGATGGCCCATGAGGACACCCGGACATTCCATGGCAATCGGTGACACATATCCAGAAAAAAATAAGCATGATCAAGCACCTCACTTTCGCCCTTTGTTCATATCCCGAAGAGTTCTCCTCACGGTCTATATATCGGGCCGGCCATACCTACAGACCCAAACCTAAGTGGAGTTTGTGTTTTCAGACTTTTGTCCAAATAGCCCTGGACCACACACGCTCCACACTTGGGTCCCTGGAGCCACACCTCAGGACTGTGCTTCCCTTTCAAGAGAATTCTTCCCATTCCATTGGCCACAACCTTGCAAATTAGGAAAAACCTCCAAAGTTACCGAGGCCATCCCAATAGTGTAGGCCGCCCAGGACAAACAGGTGTGATCTCAAACCAGCTGATCAACTACCTCCACTCAGACAAAAGATGTCCCCAGAGAAGAATATTGAACCGGACAGGCCCCTAGGCCCTAATCAGATCCATTGCTTTGGTTTCCGGGCATCTCTCCTCAGAGTCCTCATTTCCAATACCAGCAAATGGTGGTTTCCTGAGGCACCAATAAGAACAAATCTCGTCTCCCCATGGAAAAACTTGCTCATTGGAGCTTTGTTATCACCTCTGGTTAGGAGAATCCTTCAGGGCCCTGGTGCCACTGCCCCATACCAAGGTCTCAATGGACTCAAACCAACATTAAGACCATCCTCAGGAAAGTCCATTCCAACTCAGCCCCCTCTGATGCTACCCCAAGCCAGCAGATCAAACGTTTCTTGTTGCTAGGAGACAATTGGAATTGAGGCTGTCTGCCCAAGCATCCATACTTAGAACCCTGTTCTGGAAAATACCTTATGAGACGTCCTGGAACCATCCAACAAATCTTAATTGTCCCACAGAAGGAATCCTTGCGGTTTGGAGCATCTCACAACTCTAATAGTGAGAAAACCCCCATGGCCTCCTAATGCCTCCCCCTTCATGAAAGGGCCAACATGGACAGAAACTCCAACCTGAGCCAAAGTCTGATCCTCGACCTGACTTCAGACTCATGAGATCTCAATTCAGCTCTGCAGAGTGTGCCTGCCATGTCCATTCCCCGAAACCTAAGCCTAGCTTGTGTTATCAGACTTCCGTCCTCACTCTCCTGGCCCACAAACCCTCCAGTTTGGAAATTACGAAGCCACAATGCAGCACTCTGCCTGCCCTCCAGAAGAAAATCTTTGCCCTATGCTGCTAATAAGAAACCCCAAATGATTATCTAATGCATGCCACTCGACTGTAAAGCAATTATACAGCCTACCTGAATACGAATGCCCTGTCTGGCACAGCCTGAGACAAGACATCCCAAACGACACCTAGACAGCTGGCTCCAACCTGGACACAAGGGACCCGCTATGGCTGTAGTTCGTCATCTATTCCCAACCTCGGTTTTCAGGCTTCAGAACATAGACCTTATCTCCAATCACTGCCCAGTGGTGAACGTGATGCAGAAATTAGAATTCCTCCTTCCCCAGGGCCAGAAAACTTATGGTTGGCATGTTGTCCAACGTTCAATGTGGGAAAACCTGCATTGTCGTAAAGGCCCCGCCAGTGCTTGAGGGCCGCCTAGGGCACAGACATGCATTGTGACCTGTAGCGTGAGTCCCGTATTAAAGTAACGCCTCTCAGTGGCTGGACCAAGATCCTGCATATGGGGCTTGTCATATCCATAGGCCCCGAGGCTTAACCAGAGAGCGAGTATTCCAGTTGTCAGTACCCACTGCTATGCTCCAGAATCCCTCTACTGGGGGGACACATGAAGCAGAAAACAGGACTCTTCCCTTCCCACAGAATGACCCCAAACTCTTGGGGGCTGGACAAACTACCAGAGAGGGAGACTTCTACGACCCATGAGGCAACTCCTACATTAAACAGCCATTGTGGACAAAATATCCAGAGACAAAAGACTGAGCGACTGCCTCCCTCTCACCCTTCTTTCATATCCAGAGGAGCTCCCCTCACGGACTGTAGATCAGGCCTGCCATAACCTCGGCCCCAAACCTGAGCTGAGTTTGGGTTTTTGGATGTCTGTCTGCACAGCCGTGGCCCACACTGCCTCCAGGCTGGGGTCTCTAGAGCCACACCACAGAACTGTGCCTACTCTCTCCTAAGAAACTGCCCGTTCCATTGGCCACAACTCTACAAAATAGTAGAAACCTCAAGGTCCCCAAGGACATCCCACTACCGCAAGCCGCACTGGACAAACAGGGGCATTATGACACCAGCTGAGCAACTACTACCTCCATGCAGACACACAGACTGATATCCGCAGAGACAGAAGATTGAACCAGACAGGCCCCTAGGCCCTATTATGAACTCTGGCTTTGGTGTCCAGGTATCACTCCTCAGAGGCCTGGGTTTGAAGACCAGCATATGGGGCTATCCTGAGGCACCAGACAGAACACTTCTCATCTCCACATGGAAAGCTTCCTTGTTGGAGTTGTGTCAAACCCTTCGGGTTGGAGAATCCTGCAGAGTCCCTTAGCTACTGCCACATTCCAAGGTCTCCATGGCCACCAACCCACATTATGACTCATCCTCAGGAAAGTCCATTTAAACTCAGCCTTCTGGGTAGCTCACCCAAGAGCCCGCAGATTGAGCGTGCCTTGTCTCGACCAGGCAATGGGAAGGTGAGTTGGCATTTCTCGGCATCCATGCTTAGGCCCCTGCTCTCGAGTCTTTCTGTATGGGGCATCCTGGAACCATCCAATAGTACTCGACTGTCCTGAAGAAGGAAACTTTGAAGTTTGGAGGAGCTCACAACTCCCAGCGTAGGGAAACCTCCCTGGCCTCATGACGCCCCCACCCCCTTCAGGAAGGGGCCGTCATGGACACAAACTCCAGCTTGAGGCATCATCTGATATACGCCCTGACCTCAGATGCAGGAGATCTCGATTCAGCCTCTGCACAGTGGGTCCAAACCTCGTGCTACCTTGTGTT
Organism: Mustela putorius furo; assembly: GCF_011764305.1. Classification (NCBI taxonomy): domain Eukaryota; kingdom Metazoa; phylum Chordata; class Mammalia; order Carnivora; family Mustelidae; genus Mustela; species Mustela putorius. The sequence goes on along the minus strand of NW_025421541.1, from coordinate 795,240 downwards.
TTCAGACTTCCTTCCTCACACTCCTGGCAAACATGTCCTCAAGACTTGGAATTCTGGAAGCAAAATGCAGCCCTATGCTGGCCCTCCAAAAGAAAAACGTTGCTCTATGAGGATCTCCATAAACCTCAAATGAGGATCAACCTGCTCGGTTCTCGACCTCACCCCAATTGGATTTTTCGGGTTGTCCATTCATCCCTCCCCAGAGCTCTGCTTTGGAATCCCTCTTTTGGTGGGACACCTGAGGTAACAAAACTAAAAGGACTCCTCCCATCCTTCAGATTGACCCCAAACAATTGGGATTGGACCAAATTCACAGAGAGGAAGTCTCGTCCATGGCCCATGAGGCCTCCCCGAGATTTCACAGCCATCGTTGACAACAAATCCAGAGACAAAAGTCTGAGCAAGCGCCTCACACTCGCTCTATTGTCGTATCCCGAAGAGTTCTCCTCACGGTCTGTGGATCGGGCCTGCCATACCTACTTCCCAAACCTAAGCCGAGTTTGTGTTTTCAGACTTCTGTCCCCACATTCCTGGCCCACAGACCCTTCAGGCTGGGGCCCCTGGAGCCACACATCAGGACTGTGCCTGTCCATACCACGGGAATTCTGCGCGCATTCCATTGTCCACAATCGTACAAATTAGGAAAAACCTCCAGAGTCCCCAAGGACATCCCAATAATGTAGGCCGCCCAGGACAAACAAGGGTCATTTGAAACCAGCTGAGCACCTACCTCTACTCACCGTAGATGGATGTCCCCAGAGAAGAAGATTGAATCAGACAGGCCCCTAGGCCTGAATCAGATTCATTGCTTTCGGTTACAGGTATCTCTCCTCAGAGGCCTGGTTTCCAATATTAGCATATGGGGATTTCATGAGGCAGCAATCAGAACAAATCTCTTCTCCACATGGGAAAATTATCCTTTGAAGATGTCTCAAAACCTCCAGTTAGGAGAATCCTTCAGGGCCTGTGTGCCACTGTCCCATTACAAGGTCTCTATGGACAGAAATCCACATTAGAACCCATCCGCAGGAAATTCCATTTCAACTCAGCTCCCTTGGTTGCTCCCCCAGAGCGAGCAGACTGAACCTGTCTTGACTAGGAGACAATTGGAATGCGAGGCGGGCTGCCCAACCATCCATCCTTAGAGCTCTGCTCTGGCGTTGTTCCGTATGGGATGTCCTGGAGCCATCCAACAGGTCTCAAATGTCCAGCAGAAGGAATCCTTGAGTTTTGGAGCATCTCACAACTCCCAACCTGGGAAAATCTAGACGGCTTTGTGATGCCCCCCCCCATTTATGAAGGGGAAATCATGGACAGGAACTCTAACCTAAGACAACGTCTGATCTACACCCTGAATTCAGATGCACGAGATCTCGATGCAGCTCTGCAGAGTGTGCTTTCCTTGCCCTCGCCCTGAAACCTATGACTAGCTTGTGTTCTCAGACTTCCGTCCTCACACTCCTGCCCCCCAAGCCCTCACATTTGGAAATTCAGGAACCAAAATGAAGCATTCTGCTTGCCTTCCAGAAGAAAAATTTTGACCTATGGAGTTTCTCACATAACCCAAATGAGGATACACATACACGGCACTCGAATGTACCCAAATTAGATAGTCTAACCTGGCCACTAATACACTGTCTGATACAGAGGGAGCCCGGAACCCTGACAAAAACCGAGGCAGCTGACCGCACACTGAGAACATCACACCCGCCATGGTCTGAGCTCGTTATCTCTTCCCAACCTAATTTTTGAGGCTTCAGAACTTAGACCTTAACTACAAGCCCTGACAAGAGATGAATTGGATGCAGAAATCAAACTTCTCCTTACCCATGGCAAGAAACCTTCTGGTTGGAAAGTTTTTCCAACGATCAGTGTAGGAGAAACCAGCATTAACCCTGAGGCTCCGCCCATTCTTGAGTGCATCGAGGGCATAAACACGCATTTTGACTCTCAGCGTGAGTCCTGTCCTCTAGTAAGTCCTCTCAGTGGCTGGACCATTAGATGTCATAATGGGCTTGACATGTCCCTAGGCCCCAATTTTTAACCAGATTTCTAGTTGTCCAGTCGCCCCTCCCCAGGGCTCTACTCTGGAATCCCTCATTTGGTGGGACACCTGAGGTTGAAAAACAGAACAAAACAAATCAACAACAACAGAACAACGGACTTCTTCCATCCCACAAAATGACCCCAAACTCTTTGGAAGGGGCCAAACACCCATGGAGTAAGACTCGTCCATTTCCCATGAAGTCACCCGGAAATTTCTCGACCATGAGTGACACGATATCCAGAGACAAAAACTTGAGCAAGAGCCTCACACTCGCCCTTTTTTTCATATCCCGAAGTGTTCTCCCTCATGGTCCGTTCATCAGTCCTGCCATACCTATGACCCGAAACATAAGCTGTGTTTCTGTTTTCAGACAACTGTGTAAACAGCCCTGGCCTACACACCCTAAAGGCTCAGCCCCCTGGAGCCAAACCCGACAACTGTGCTTGCCCTCTCCAAGGGAATTGTATGTGCCCATTCCAATGGCCACAACCCAACTAAGAGTATAAACCTCCAAAGTCCCTGAGGCCATCCCAATATTTGTGTCTTCCCAGGACAAACAGGGGCAATCTGGGCCCATCGGAGCACCAACCTGCACTCAGACCCGTAGACTGATATCCCCAGAGGTTAAAAGAACGAACAGGCCCCTAGGCACCTATCGGATCCATTGCTTTGGTTTCCAGGCATCTCTCCTCAGAGGCCTGGATTTCAATAACAGCATATGGCTGTTTCTTGACTCACCCATCAGAACAAATCTCATCTACACATGGGAAACTTGCACGATGGCTCTGTGTGAAAGCCTCTCTTTAGGATAACCCTTCAGGGCCCCAGTGCCACCGCTTCATTCCAAGGTCTCCATAGACACAAAATCGTATTAGGACACATCCACGGGAGAGTCCATTTCAACTCAGCCTCCTCGGTTGCTCCCCCATATCCAGCAGATCTAACCTGTCTTGTTGCTTGGAGACAATTGGAATGCGAGGTGGCCTACCCAGCCATCCATCCTTAGAACTCTGCTCAGAATCATTGTCCTGGAGCAAACCAACAGGTCTCAATTGTCCTGCTGAAGAATCTTTGCAGTTGGGAGCTTCTCACAACTCCCATCGTGGGAAAACCCCCATGTCCTCGTGATCGACCTCCCCTTCAAGAAGGGGCCATCAGGGACAGAATGTACAACCTGAGCGATCGTCTGATCCTCGCCCTGACTTCAGATACAAGAGAACTCGATTCAGGTCTGTAGATTGTGCCTGCCATATCCTCACCCAGAAATCTAGGCCTAGCTTGGGTTCTCAGACTTCCGTTCTCAGACGACTGGCCCACAAGCCCTCCAGTTTGGCAATCCAGAACTACAATGCAGCACTCTGCTTGCCTTCCAGAAGAAAAACATTGCCCTCCGGGGCTACCCAGAAACCCCAAATGAGGATCAACCTGCACGCCATTCGGCTGTACCCCAAATATATAGGCTGACCTGTCCACTAATGCCCTTTCTGACACAGCCTGAGCCTGGACCTCCTGGACCCACCCAGACAGCTGGCCGCACACTGAGCCCATCGGATCCGCCATGTCCTTAGGTCGTCATCTCTTCTCAACCTCGGTTTTCAGGCTTCAGAACCTAGACCTTATCTCCAATCACGGCCCGGGTTTGAAAATGATGCAGAAATCAGAACTCATTCCCCATGGCAAGAAACCTTGTGGTTGGCATGTTGTCCAAGGTTCAGTGTAGTTGAAACCAGTGTGGCCCATGAGGCCCCGCCCATGCTAGCGGGCCACATTGGTCACAAACACACACACATTGTGACCCTCAGCCTGAGCCCAGTCCTCAGGTAAGGCCTTTCAGTGGCTGGATGGAGAGACAGCATATTGGGCTTGCCATTCCCCTAGGCCACAATTTTTAACCTTAGATCGGTTTGTCCCTTCACTCTTCCCCAGGGCTCTGCTTTGGAATTCCTCTTTTGGTGGGACACCTGAGGTAACAAACCTGAAAGGAGTCCTCCCATCCCACAGACTGACGAAAAACAATTGGGATCGGGCCAAATCCACAGAGAGAAAGACTCGTCCATGACCCATGAGACCTCCCCAACATTCCACGGCCATCGCTGATACAAAATCCAGAGACAAAAGCCTGAGCACGCGCCTCAGACTCGCTCATTCTTCATATCCTAAAGAGTTCTTCAGATAAGAACCTACACGGCACTCAAATGCACCCAAAATATATAGTCTAACCTGGGCACTAATGCACTGTCTGACAAAATGAGCCCGGACCTTGTGACCAAGACCAGACAGCTGACCGCACCCTGAGCACATCAGACCACCCATGGCCTTAGGTCATCATCTCTTCCCTACCTCAGTTTTCAGTCTTCAGAACCTAGACCTTATCTCCGATCACTGCCCAGGGGTGACTGTGATGCAGAAATCAGAACTCTTCCTTACCCATGGCAAGAAAACTTCTGGTTGGCATTTTGTCCTACGTTCAGTGTAGGAGAAACCAGCATTCACCCTGAGGCCCCGCCCATAATTGAGTCCGACGAGGGCATAAACACGCATTGTGACACTCAGTGTGAGTCCTGTCCTCTAGTACGTCCTCTCAGTGGCTGGACCCTTAGATGTCATAATGGGCTTGACATGTCCATAGTCCCCAATTTTAAACCAGATTTCTCGTTGTCCAGTCGCCCCTCCCTTGGGCTCTACTCTGGAATCCCTCATTTAGTGGGAATCCTGAGGTTGAAAAACAAAACAAAACAAATCAACAACAACAGAACAACGGACTTCTTCCATCCCACAGAATGACCCCAAACTCCTTGGACGTTGCCAAACCCCCAGAGAGTAACTTCGTCCATTTCCCATGAAGTCACCCGGAAATTTCACGACCATGAGTGACACGATATCCAGAGACAAAAACTTGAGCAAGAGCCTCACACTCGCCCTTTTTTCATATCCCGAAGAGTTCTCCTCATGGTCTGTAGATCAGTCCTGCCATACCTATGACCCGAAACATATGCGGAATTTGTGTTTTCAGACAACTATCCAAACAGCTCTGGCCTACACCCCCTACAGGCTAAGGCCCCTGGGCCAAGCCTGACGACTGTGCTTGCCCTCTCCAAGGATTTGTACGTGCCCTTTCCAATGGCCACAACCCTACTAAGAGGATAAACATCCAGGTCCCAGAGGCCATCCCAATATTTGTGGCTTCTCAGGACAAAGAGGGGCAATCTGGGCCCATCTGAGCGCCTACCGGCACTCAGACCCGTAGACTGATGTCACCAGAGGTAAAAAGGAATGAACAGGCCCCTAGGCAACTATCGGATCCATTGCTTTGGTTTCCAGGGATCTCTCCTATGAGCCCTGGATTTCCATAACAGCATATGGCTGTTTCTTGTCTCACCCATCAGAACAAATCTCATCTACACATGGGAATTTGCACGATGGTGCTGTGAGAAACCCTCTCATTAGGGGGACCCTTCAAGGCCCCAGTGCCACTGCTTCATTACAAAGTCTCCCTAGACACATAATCATACTTAGACACATCCACGGAGGAGTCCATTTTAACTCAGCCTCCTCGGTTGCTCCCCCAGATCAGGCAGATCTAACCTGTCTTGTTGCTTGGAGAAAATTGGAATGCGAGGTGGCCTACTTAGGCATCCATCCTTAGAACCCCGCTCGGAATCGTTGTCCTGGAGTCAACCAACAGGTCTCAATTGTCCTGCAGCAGAATCTTTGCAGATGGGAGCTTCTCACAACTCCCATCGAGGGAAAACCCCCATGGCCTCGTGATCTATCCCCCCTTCAAGAAGGGGCCATCAGGGACAGAATTTCCAACCTGAGCGATCGTCTGATCCTCGCCCTGACTTCAGATGCACGAGATCTTGATTCAGGCCTGTATTTTGTGCCTGCCATCCTCACCCAGAAAACTAAAGCTCTCTTGGTTTCTCAGACTTCCGTCCTCAGACTACTGGCCCACAAGCCCTCCATTTTGGCAATCCAGAACTACAATGCAGCACTCAGCCTGCCCTCCAGAAGAATAAAATTGCCCTCTGTGGCTACCCAGAAACAAGAAATGAGGATCAACCTGCACGCCATTCGGCTGTACCCCAAATATATAGGCTGACCTGGGCACTAATGCCCTTTCTGACACAGCCTGAGCCTGGACCTCCTGGCCCCAGCCAGACAGCTGGCCGCACACTGAGCACATCGGACCCGCCATGGCCTTAGGTCGTCATCTCTTCTCAACCTCGGTTTTCAGGCTTCATTACTTGGACCTTATCTCCAATCAAGGCCAGGGTTTGAAAAAGTAGCAGAAATCAGAACTTTTTCCCCATGGCAAGAAACCTTGTGGTTGGCATGTTGTCCAAGGTTCAGTGTAGTTGAAACCAGTGTGGCCCCTGAGGCCCCGCCCATGCTTGCGACCACATTGGTCACAAACACACATTCTGACCCTCAGCCTGAGCCCAGTGCTCACGTAAGGCCTCTCAGTGGCTGGATGGAGAGATAGCATTTTGGGATTGCCATGCCCCAAGGCCCCAATTTTTAACCATAGTTCGGGATGTCCCTTCACTCTTCCCCAGGGCTCTGCTTTGGAATTCCTCTTTTGGTGGGACACCTGAGGTAACAAACCTGAAAGGAGTACTCCTATCCCATAGATAGACGAAAAACAATTAGGATCGGGCCAAATCCACAGAGAGCAAGATTCGTCCATGGCCCATGAGGCCTCCTCAACATTCAACGCCCAACCCTGATACAAAATCCAGAGACAAAAGCCTGAGCATGCGCGTCAGACTCGCTCATTCTATATATCCTGAAGCGTTCTTCAGATAAAAACCTACACGGCACTCAAATGCACCCAAAATATATAGTGTAACCTGGGCACTAATGCACTGTCTGACAACCTGAGCCCGAACCTCGTGACCAACACCCAGACAGCTGACCGCACACTGAGCACATCAGACCTGTCATGGCCTTAGGTCATCGTCTCTTTCATACCTCAATTTTCAGGTTTCAGAACCTAGACCTTATCTCCAATCACTGCCCAAGGGTCAATGTGATGCAGAAATCAGAACTCTTCCTTACCCATGGCAAGAAACCTTGTGGTTGGCATTTTGTCCAACGTTCAGTGTAGGAGTAACGAGCATTCACACTGAGGCCCCGCCCATAATTGAGTCCGACGAGGGCATAAACACGCATTGTGACACTCAGTGTGAGTCCTGTCCTCTAGTACGTCCTCTCAGTGGCTGGACCCTTAGATGTCTTAATGGGCTTCACATGTCCCTAGGCCCCTATTTTTTTCCAAATTTCTGGTTGTCCACTCGCCCCTCCCCAGGGCTCTACTCTGGATTCCCCCATTTTTTGGGACACCTGAGGTTGAAAAACAAAACAAAACAAATCAACAACAACAGAACAACGGAATTCTTCCATCCCACCGAATGACCCCAAACTCTTTGGATGGGGCCAAATCCCCAGAGAGTAAGACTAGTCCATTTCCAATGAAGTAACCCGGAAATTTCACGACCATGAGTGACACGATATCTAGAGACAAAAACTTGAGCAAGAGCCTCACACTCGCCCTTTTTTCATATCCCGAAGAGTTCTCCTCATGGTCTGTCGATCAGTCCTGCCATACCTATGACTCGAAACATAAGCTGAGTTTGTGTTTTCAGACAACTGTCCAAACAGCCTTGGCCTACACACCCTACTGTCTCAGGACCCTTGAGCCAAACCCGACGACAGTGCTTGCCCTCTCCAAGGGAATTGTATGTGCCCATTTGATTGGCCACAACCCTACTAAGAGGATAAACCTCCAACGTCCCTGAGGCAATCCCAATATTTGTGGCTTCCCAGGACAAACAGGGGCAATCTGGACACATCTGAGCCGATACCGGCACTCAGACCCGTAGACTGATGTCCCCAGAGGTTAAAAGGAACGAACAGGCCCCTAGGTACCTATCGGATCCATTGCTTTGGTTTCCAGGCATCTCTCCTCATTGGCCTGGATTTGAATAACAGCATATGGCTGTTTCGTGACTCACCCATCAGAACAAATCTCATCTATACATGGGAAACTTGCAGGATGGCTCTGTGTGAAAGCGTCACTTTAGGATAACCCTTCAGGGCCCCAGTGCCACCGCTTCATTCCAAGGTCTCCCTAGACACAAAATCATATTAGGACACATCCACGGGAGAGTCCATTTCAACTCAGCCTCCTCGGTTGCTCCCCCAGATCCAGCAGATCTAACCTGTCTTGTTGCTTGGAGACAATTGGAATGCGAGGTGGCCTACCCAGCCATCCATCCTTAGAACCCTGCTCGGAATCGTTGTCCTGGAGCCAACCAACAGGTCTCAATTGTCCCGCAGAAGGAATCCTAGGAGGGGGCATCCCACCACTCCAAATGTGGGAAAAACTCCACGGCCTCGAGATTCGGCTCCCTTCATGAAGGGGCCGTCATGAACAGAAAATCCAAGCTGAGCCAACGTCTGATCCTCGCTCTGACTTCAGATGCATGAGATATTGCTTCAGATCTTCAGGAGGTACATGCCGTGCCCTCGCCCTGAATCCCAAATCTAGCTGGTGTTCTCAGACTTCCGTCCTCACACTGCTGGCCCCGAAGCCCACAAGTTTGGCAATTCCGGACCATCATCGCAGCACTCTGCCTGCCCTCTAGAAACAAAATATTGCCCAATGAGATGCCCGGGAACATGAAATGAGAATAAACCGACACGGCACTCGAATGTACCCAAATTATATAGTCTAACCTGGGCAGTAATGCACTGTCTGACACACCCTGTGCCAGGACCTCCTGAGCAACACCCGGACAGCTGACCGCACCCTGAGCCCATAAGACCCGCCATGGCCTTAGGTCATCATGTCTTCCCTACCTCAGTTTTCACGCTTCAGAACGTAGACCTTATCTTCCATCACTGCCAGGGGTGACTGTGATGCAGAAATCATAACTTTTCCTTATCCATGGCAAGAAACCTTATGGTTGGCATGTTGTCCAACGTTCAGTGTAGGGGAAACCAGCATTCACCCTGAGGCCACGCCCATTCTTGAGTGCGACAGGGCATAAACACGCATTGTGACCCTCAGCGTGAGTCCTGTCCTCTAGTACGTCCTCTCAGTGGCTAGACCATTAGATGCTTTAATGGCTTGACATGTCCCTAGGCCCCATATTTAAACCAGATTTCTGGTTTTACAATCGCCCCTCCACAGGGCTCTACTCTGGGAACCCTCATTTGGTGGGGTTTGAAAAACAAAACAAAACAACAACAATAACAACAAAAGAAAACGGACTTCTTCCATCCCACAGAATGACCCCAAACTCTTTGGAGGGGGACAAACCAACAGAGAGTAAGACTCGTCCATTTCCCCTGAAGTCACCCGGATATTTCATGACCATGAATGGCACGATATCCTGAGATAAAAACTTGAGCAAGAGCCTCACACTCGCCTTTTTTTCATATCCCATAGAGTTCTACTCATGGTCTGTAGATCAGTCCTGCCATACCTATGACCCGAAACATAATCCGAGTTTGTGTTTTAGGACAACTGTCCAAACAGCCCAGGCCTACACACCCTACAGGCTCAGGCCCCTGGACCCAACCTGAGGACTGTACTTGCCCTCTCCAAGGGAATTCTGTGTGCCCATTCCAATGGCCACAACTCTACTAATAGAATAAACCTCCAAAGTCCCTGAGGCCATCCCAATAGTGGTGGCTTCCCAGGACAAACAGGAGCAATCTTAGCCCATCTGAGAAGCTACCTGCACTCAGACTTGTAGACTGATATCCCCAGAGGAAAAAGGAATGAACAGGCCCCTAGGCCCTAATCGGATCCATTGCTTTGGTTTCCAGGCATCTTCCTCAGAGGCCTGGATTTTAGTACCAGCATATGGCTGTTTCTTGACTCACCCATCAGAACAAATCTCATCTACACATGGGAAACTTGCTACGTGGGAGGTGTGTCAAAGCCTCTTTTTCGGAGAACCCTTCAGGGCCCCAGTGCCACCGCTTCATTCCAAGGTCTCCATAGACACAAAATCATATTGGGCACATGCACGGGAGAAACCAATTGAACTCAGCATATTCGGTTGCTCCGCGAGATCCAGCATATCTAACTTGTCTTGTTGCCAGGAGACAATTGGAATGCGAGGTGGCCTACCCCGCCATCCATCCTTAGAACCCTGCTCAGAATCATGGGCCTGGAGCCAACCAACAGGTCTCAATTGTCCTGCAGAAGAATCTTTGCAGTTTGGAGCTTCTCACAACTCCCATCGTGGGAAAACCCCCATGGCCTCGTGATCCACCCCCCTTCAAGTAGGGGCCATCAGGGACAGAATGTCCAACCTGAGCGATCGTCTGATCCTCGCCCTGACTTCAGATGCACGAGATCTCGATTCAGGTCTGTAGATTGTGCCTGCCATATCCTCACCCAGAAACCTAGGCCTAGCTTGGGTTCTCAGACTTCCGTCCTCAGACTACTGGCCCACAAGCCCTCCAGTTTGGCAATCCAGAACTACAATGCAGCACTCTGCCTGCCCTCCAGAAGAAAAACATTGCCCTCTGGGGCTCCCCAGAAACCCCAAAGGAGGATCAACCTGCACGCCATTCGGCTGTACCCCAAATATATAGGCTGACCTGGGCACTAATGCCCTTTCTGACACAGCCTGAGCCTGGACCTCCTGGCCCCACCCAGAGAGCTGGCCGCACACTGAGCACATCGGACCCGCCATGGCCTTAGGTCGTCATCTCTTCTCAACCTCGGTTTTCATGCTTCAGAACCTAGACCTTATCTCCAATCACGGCCCGGGTTTGAAAATAATGCAGACATCAGAACTCTTTCCCCATCGCAAGAAACCTTGTGTTTGGCATGTTGTCCAAGGTTCATTGTACTTGAAACCAGTGTGGCCCATGAGGCCCCGCCCATGCTTGCGGGCCACATTGGTCACAAACACACATTGTGACCCTCAGCCTGAGCCCAGTCCTCAGGTAAGGCCTCTCAGTGGCTGGATGGAGAGACAGCATATTGGGCTTGCTATGCCCCTAGGCTCCAATTTTTAACCGTAGTTCGGGTTGTCCCTTCACTCTTCCCCGGGGTCTGCTTTGGATTTCCTCTTTTGGTGGGACACCTGAGGCAACAAACCTGAAAGGAGTCCTCCCATCCCACAGATTGAGGAAAAACAATTGGGATCGTGCCAAATCCACAGAGAGCAAGATTCGTCCATGGCCCAGGAGGCCTCCCCAACATTCCAGGGCCATCGCTGATACAAAATCCAGTTACAAAAGACTGAGCACGCGCCTCAGACACGCTCATTCTTCATATCCTGAAGAGTTCTTCAGAAAAGAACCTACACGGCACTCGAAGGCACCCAACATATATAGTCTAACCTGGGCACTAATGCACTGTCTGACAACCTGAGCCCGGACCTCGTGACCAACACCCAGACAGCTGACCGCACACTGAGCCCATAGACCCGCCATGGCCTTAGGTCATCATCTCTTCCCTACCTCAGTTTTCAGTCTTCAGAACCTAGACCTTATCTCCAATCACTGCCCAGGGGTGACTGTGATGCAGAAATCAGAACTCTTCCTTACCCATGGCAAGAAACCTTATGGTTGGCATGTTGTCCAAAGTTCAGTGTAGGGGAAACCAGCATTCACCCTGAGGCCCCGCCCATTCTTGAGTGCGACGAGGGCATAAACACGCATTGTGACCCTCAGCATGAGTCCTGTCCTCTAGTACGTCATCTCAGTGGCTAGAACAATAGATGCCATAATGGCTTGACATGTCCCTAAGCCCCAATTTTAAACCAGATTTCTGGTCGTCCAATCGCCCCTCCCCAGTTCTCTACTCTGTAATTCCTCATTTGGTGGGGTTTGAAAAACAAAACAAAACAACAACAACAACAACAACAAAAAAAAGGGATTTCTTCCATCCCACAGAATGACCACAAACGCTTTGGATTGGGCCAAACCCCCAGAGAGTAGGACTCGTCCATTTCCCATGAAGTCACCCGGATATTTCATGACCATGAATGGCACGATATCCAGAGATAAAAACTTGAGCAAGAGCCTCACACTCGCCCATTTTTCATATCCCGAAGAGTTCTCCTCATGGTCTGTCGATCAGTCCTGCCATACCTATGACCCGAAACATAATCCGAGTTTGTGTTTTAGGACAACTGTCCAAACAGCCCAGGCCTACACACCCTACAGGCTCAGGCCCCTGGACCCAACCTGAGGACTGTACTTGCCCTCTCCAAGGGAATTCTGTGTGCCCATTCCAATGGCCACAACTCTACTAATAGAATAAACCTCCAAAGTCCCTGAGGCCATCCCAATAGTGGTGGCTTCCCAGGACAAACAGGAGCAATCTTAGCCCATCTGAGAAGCTACCTGCACTCAGACTTGTAGACTGATATCCCCAGAGGAAAAAGGAATGAACAGGCCCCTCGGCCCTAATCGGATCCATTGCGTTGGTTTCCAGGCATCTTCCTCAGAGGCCTGGATTTTAGTACCAGCATATGGCTGTTTCTTGACTCACCCATCAGAACAAATCTCATCTACACATGGGAAACTTGCTACGTGGGAGGTGTGTCAAAGCCTCTTTTTCAGAGAACCCTTCAGGGCCCCAGTGCCACCGCTTCATTCCAAGGTCTCCATAGACACAAAATCATATTGGGCACATGCACGGGAGAAACCAATTGAACTCAGCATATTCGGTTGCTCCGCGAGATCCAGCATATCTAACTTGTCTTGTTGCCAGGAGACAATTGGAATGCGAGGTGGCCTACCCCGCCATCCATCCTTAGAACCCTGCTCAGAATCATGGGCCTGGAGCCAACCAACAGGTCTCAATTGTCCTGCAGAAGAATCTTTGCAGTTTGGAGCTTCTCACAACTCCCATCGTGGGAAAACCCCCATGGCCTCGTGATCCACCCCCCCTTCAAGTAGGGGCCATCAGGGACAGAATGTCCAACCTGAGCGAACGTCTGATCCTCGCCCTGACTTCAGATGCACGAGATCTCGATTCAGGTCTGTAGATTGTGCCTGCCATATCCTCACCCAGAAACCTAGGCCTAGCTTGGGTTCTCAGACTTCCGTCCTCAGACTACTGGCCCACAAGCCCTCCAGTTTGGCAATCCAGAACTACAATGCAGCACTCTGCCTGCCCTCCAGAAGAAAAACATTGCCCTCTGGGGCTCCCCAGAAACCCCAAAGGAGGATCAACCTGCACGCCATTCGGCTGTACCCCAAATATATAGGCTGACCTGGGCACTAATGCCCTTTCTGACACAGCCTGAGCCTGGACCTCCTGGCCCCACCCAGAGAGCTGGCCGCACACTGAGCACATCGGACCCGCCATGGCCGTAGGTCGTCATCTCTTCTCAACCTCGGTTTTCATGCTTCAGAACCTAGACCTTATCTCCAATCACGGCCCGGGTTTGAAAATGATGCAGACATCAGAACTCTTTCCCCATGGCAAGAAACCTTGTGTTTGGCATGTTGTCCAAGGTTCATTGTACTTGAATCCAGTGTGGCCCATGAGGCCCCGCCCATGCTTGCGGGCCACATTGGTCACAAACACACATTGTGACCCTCAGCCTGAGCCCAGTCCTCAGGTAAGGCCTCTCAGTGGCTGGATGGAGAGACAGCATATTGGGCTTGCCATGCCCCTAGGCTCCAATTTTTAACCGTAGTTCGGGTTGTCCCTTCACTCTTCCCCGGGGTCTGCTTTGGATTTCCTCTTTTGGTGGGACACCTGAGGCAACAAACCTGAAAGGAGTCCTCCCATCCCACAGATTGAGGAAAAACAATTGGGATCGTGCCAAATCCACAGAGAGCAAGATTCGTCCATGGCCCAGGAGGCCTCCCCAACATTCCAGGGCCATCGCTGATACAAAATCCAGTTACAAAAGTCTGAGCACGCGCCTCAGACTCGCTCATTCTTCATATCCTGAAGAGTTCTTCAGATAAGAACCTACACGGCACTCGAAGGCACCCAACATATATAGTCTAACCTGGGCACTAATGCACTGTCTGACAACCTGAGCCCGGACCTCGTGACCAACACCCAGACAGCTGACCGCACACTGAGCCCATAGACCCCGCCATGGCCTTAGGTCATCATCTCTTCCCCTACCTCAGTTTTCAGTCTTCAGAACCTAGACCTTATCTCCAATCACTGCCCAGGGGTGACTGTGATGCAGAAATCAGAACTCTTCCTTACCCATGGCAAGAAACCTTATGGTTGGCATGTTGTCCAAAGTTCAGTGTAGGGGAAACCAGCATTCACCCTGAGGCCCCGCCCATTCTTGAGTGCGACGAGGGCATAAACACGCATTGTGACCCTCAGCGTGAGTCCTGTCCTCTAGTACGTCATCTCAGTGGCTAGAACAATAGATGCCATAATGGCTTGACATGTCCCTAAGCCCCAAATTTAAACCAGATTTCTGGTTGTCCAATCGCCCCTCCCCAGTTCTCTACTCTGTAATCCCTCATTTGGTGGGTTTGAAAAAACAAAACAAAACAACAACAACAACAACAACAAAAAAAAAGGGATTTCTTCCATCCCACAGAATGACCACAAACGCTTTGGATTGGGCCAAACCCCCAGAGAGTAGGACTCGTCCATTTCCCATGAAGTCACCCGGATATTTCATGACCATGAATGGCACGATATCCAGAGATAAAAACTTGAGCAAGAGCCTCACACTCGCCCATTTTTCATATCCCGAAGAGTTCTCCTCATGGTCTGTCGATCAGTCCTGCCATACCTATGACCCGAAACATAATCCGAGTTTGTGTTTTAGGACAACTGTCCAAACAGCCCAGGCCTACACACCCTACAGGCTCAGGCCCCTGGACCCAACCTGAGGACTGTACTTGCCCTCTCCAAGGGAATTCTGTGTGCCCATTCCAATGGCCACAACTCTACTAATAGAATAAACCTCCAAAGTCCCTGAGGCCATCCCAATAGTGGTGGCTTCCCAGGACAAACAGGAGCAATCTTAGCCCATCTGAGAAGCTACCTGCACTCAGACTTGTAGACTGATATCCCCAGAGGAAAAAGGAATGAACAGGCCCCTAGGCCCTAATCGGATCCATTGCTTTGGTTTCCAGGCATCTTCCTCAGAGGCCTGGATTTTAGTACCAGCATATGGCTGTTTCTTGACTCACCCATCAGAACAAATCTCATCTACACATGGGAAACTTGCTACGTGGGAGGTGTGTCAAAGCCTCTTTTTCAGAGAACCCTTCAGGGCCCCAGTGCCACCGCTTCATTCCAAGGTCTCCATAGACACAAAATCATATTGGGCACATGCACGGGAGAAACCAATTGAACTCAGCATATTCGGTTGCTCCGCGAGATCCAGCATATCTAACTTGTCTTGTTGCCAGGAGACAATTGGAATGCGAGGTGGCCTACCCCGCCATCCATCCTTAGAACCCTGCTCAGAATCATGGGCCTGGAGCCAACCAACAGGTCTCAATTGTCCTGCAGAAGAATCTTTGCAGTTTGGAGCTTCTCACAACTCCCATCGTGGGAAAACCCCCATGGCCTCGTGATCCACCCCCCCCCTTCAAGTAGGGGCCATCAGGGACAGAATGTCCAACCTGAGCGATCGTCTGATCCTCGCCCTGACTTCAGATGCACGAGATCTCGATTCAGGTCTGTAGATTGTGCCTGCCATATCCTCACCCAGAAACCTAGGCCTAGCTTGGGTTCTCAGACTTCCGTCCTCAGACTACTGGCCCACAAGCCCTCCAGTTTGGCAATCCAGAACTACAATGCAGCACTCTGCCTGCCCTCCAGAAGAAAAAACATTGCCCTCTGGGGCTCCCCAGAAACCCCAAAGGAGGATCAACCTGCACGCCATTCGGCTGTACCCCAAATATATAGGCTGACCTGGGCACTAATGCCCTTTCTGACACAGCCTGAGCCTGGACCTCCTGGCCCCCACCCAGAGAGCTGGCCGCACACTGAGCACATCGGACCCGCCATGGCCTTAGGTCGTCATCTCTTCTCAACCTCGGTTTTCATGCTTCAGAACCTAGACCTTATCTCCAATCACGGCCCGGGTTTGAAAATGATGCAGACATCAGAACTCTTTCCCCATGGCAAGAAACCTTGTGTTTGGCATGTTGTCCAAGGTTCATTGTACTTGAAACCAGTGTGGCCCATGAGGCCCCGCCCATGCTTGCGGGCCACATTGGTCACAAACACACACATTGTGACCCTCAGCCTGAGCCCAGTCCTCAGGTAAGGCCTCTCAGTGGCTGGATGGAGAGACAGCATATTGGGCTTGCCATGCCCCTAGGCTCCAATTTTTAACCGTAGTTCGGGTTGTCCCTTCACTCTTCCCCGGGGTCTGCTTTGGATTTCCTCTTTTGGTGGGACACCTGAGGCAACAAACCTGAAAGGAGTCCTCCCATCCCACAGATTGAGGAAAAACAATTGGGATCGTGCCAAATCCACAGAGAGCAAGATTCGTCCATGGCCCAGGAGGCCTCCCCAACATTCCAGGGCCATCGCTGATACAAAATCCAGTTACAAAAGTCTGAGCACGCGCCTCAGACTCGCTCATTCTTCATATCCTGAAGAGTTCTTCAGATAAGAACCTACACGGCACGCGAAGGCACCCAACATATATAGTCTAACCTGGGCACTAATGCACTGTCTGACAACCTGAGCCCGGACCTCGTGACCAACACCCAGACAGCTGACCGCACACTGAGCCCATAGACCCGCCATGGCCTTAGGTCATCATCTCTTCCCTACCTCAGTTTTTTTCAGTCTTCAGAACCTAGACCTTATCTCCAATCACTGCCCAGGGGTGACTGTGATGCAGAAATCAGAACTCTTCCTTACCCATGGCAAGAAACCTTATGGTTGGCATGTTGTCCAAAGTTCAGTGTAGGGGAAACCAGCATTCACCCTGAGGCCCCGCCCCATTCTTGAGTGCGACGAGGGCATAAACACGCATTGTGACCCTCAGCGTGAGTCCTGTCCTCTAGTACGTCATCTCAGTGGCTAGAACAATAGATGCCATAATGGCTTGACATGTCCCTAAGCCCCAAATTTAAACCAGATTTCTGGTTGTCCAATCGCCCCTCCCCAGTTCTCTACTCTGTAATCCCTCATTTGGTGGGGTTTGAAAAAAAACAAAACAAAACAACAACAACAACAACAACAAAAAAAAAAAAACGGATTTCTTCCATCCCACAGAATGACCACAAACGCTTTGGATTGGGCCAAACCCCCAGAGAGTAGGACTCGTCCATTTCCCATGAAGTCACCCGGATATTTCATGACCATGAATGGCACGATATCCAGAGATAAAAACTTGAGCAAGAGCCTCACACTCGCGCCCATTTTTCATATCCCGAAGAGTTCTCCTCATGGTCTGTCGATCAGTCCTGCCATACCTATGACCCGAAACATAATCCGAGTTTGTGTTTTAGGACAACTGTCCAAACAGCCCAGGCCTACACACCCTACAGGCTCAGGCCCCTGGACCCAACCTGAGGACTGTACTTGCCCTCTCCAAGGGAATTCTGTGTGCCCATTCCAATGGCCACAACTCTACTAATAGAATAAACCTCCAAAGTCCCTGAGGCCATCCCAATAGTGGTGGCTTCCCAGGACAAACAGGAGCAATCTTAGCCCATCTGAGAAGCTACCTGCACTCAGACTTGTAGACTGATATCCCCAGAGGAAAAAAGGAATGAACAGGCCCCTAGGCCCTAATCGGATCCATTGCTTTGGTTTCCAGGCAT
The DNA here is from genome assembly GCF_011764305.1 of Mustela putorius furo. NCBI lineage: Eukaryota > Metazoa > Chordata > Mammalia > Carnivora > Mustelidae > Mustela > Mustela putorius. The sequence continues at coordinate 777,428 of NW_025421541.1, read as the reverse complement.
CTTCCTCAGAGGCCTGGATTTTAGTACCAGCATATGGCTGTTTCTTGACTCACCCATCAGAACAAATCTCATCTACACATGGGAAACTTGCTACGTGGGAGGTGTGTCAAAGCCTCTTTTTCGGAGAACCCTTCAGGGCCCCAGTGCCACCGCTTCATTCCAAGGTCTCCATAGACACAAAATCATATTGGGCACATGCACGGGAGAAACCAATTGAACTCAGCATATTCGGTTGCTCCGCGAGATCCAGCATATCTAACTTGTCTTGTTGCCAGGAGACAATTGGAATGCGAGGTGGCCTACCCCGCCATCCATCCTTAGAACCCTGCTCAGAATCATGGGCCTGGAGCCAACCAACAGGTCTCAATTGTCCTGCAGAAGAATCTTTGCAGTTTGGAGCTTCTCACAACTCCCATCGTGGGAAAACCCCCATGGCCTCGTGATCCACCCCCCCTTCAAGTAGGGGCCATCAGGGACAGAATGTCCAACCTGAGCGATCGTCTGATCCTCGCCCTGACTTCAGATGCACGAGATCTCGATTCAGGTCTGTAGATTGTGCCTGCCATATCCTCACCCAGAAACCTAGGCCTAGCTTGGGTTCTCAGACTTCCGTCCTCAGACTACTGGCCCACAAGCCCTCCAGTTTGGCAATCCAGAACTACAATGCAGCACTCTGCCTGCCCTCCAGAAGAAAAACATTGCCCTCTGGGGCTCCCCAGAAACCCCAAAGGAGGATCAACCTGCACGCCATTCGGCTGTACCCCAAATATATAGGCTGACCTGGGCACTAATGCCCTTTCTGACACAGCCTGAGCCTGGACCTCCTGGCCCCCACCCAGAGAGCTGGCCGCACACTGAGCACATCGGACCCGCCATGGCCTTAGGTCGTCATCTCTTCTCAACCTCGGTTTTCATGCTTCAGAACCTAGACCTTATCTCCAATCACGGCCCGGGTTTGAAAATGATGCAGACATCAGAACTCTTTCCCCATGGCAAGAAACCTTGTGTTTGGCATGTTGTCCAAGGTTCATTGTACTTGAAACCAGTGTGGCCCATGAGGCCCCGCCCATGCTTGCGGGCCACATTGGTCACAAACACACATTGTGACCCTCAGCCTGAGCCCAGTCCTCAGGTAAGGCCTCTCAGTGGCTGGATGGAGAGACAGCATATTGGGCTTGCCATGCCCCTAGGCTCCAATTTTTAACCGTAGTTCGGGTTGTCCCTTCACTCTTCCCCGGGGTCTGCTTTGGATTTCCTCTTTTGGTGGGACACCTGAGGCAACAAACCTGAAAGGAGTCCTCCCATCCCACAGATTGAGGAAAAACAATTGGGATCGTGCCAAATCCACAGAGAGCAAGATTCGTCCATGGCCCAGGAGGCCTCCCCAACATTCCAGGGCCATCGCTGATACAAAATCCAGTTACAAAAGTCTGAGCACGCGCCTCAGACTCGCTCATTCTTCATATCCTGAAGAGTTCTTCAGATAAGAACCTACACGGCACGCGAAGGCACCCAACATATATAGTCTAAACCTGGGCACTAATGCACTGTCTGACAACAACTGAGCCCGGACCTCGTGACCAACACCCAGACAGCTGACCGCACACTGAGCCCATAGACCCGCCATGGCCTTAGGTCATCATCTCTTCCCTACCTCAGTTTTCAGTCTTCAGAACCTAGACCTTATCTCCAATCACTGCCCAGGGGTGACTGTGATGCAGAAATCAGAACTCTTCCTTACCCATGGCAAGAAACCTTATGGTTGGCATGTTGTCCAAAGTTCAGTGTAGGGGAAACCAGCATTCACCCTGAGGCCCCGCCCATTCTTGAGTGCGACGAGGGCATAAACACGCATTGTGACCCTCAGCGTGAGTCCTGTCCTCTAGTACGTCATCTCAGTGGCTAGAACAATAGATGCCATAATGGCTTGACATGTCCCTAAGCCCCAAATTTAAACCAGATTTCTGGTTGTCCAATCGCCCCTCCCCAGTTCTCTACTCTGTAATCCCTCATTTGGTGGGGTTTGAAAAACAAAACAAAAAAACAACAACAACAACAACAACAAAAAAAAAAAAAAACGGATTTCTTCCATCCCACAGAATGACCACAAACGCTTTGGATTGGGCCAAACCCCCAGAGAGTAGGACTCGTCCATTTCCCATGAAGTCACCCGGATATTTCATGACCATGAATGGCACGATATCCAGAGATAAAAACTTGAGCAAGAGCCTCACACTCGCCCATTTTTCATATCCCGAAGAGTTCTCCTCATGGTCTGTCGATCAGTCCTGCCATACCTATGACCCGAAACATAATCCGAGTTTGTGTTTTAGGACAACTGTCCAAACAGCCCAGGCCTACACACCCTACAGGCTCAGGCCCCTGGACCCAACCTGAGGACTGTACTTGCCCTCTCCAAGGGAATTCTGTGTGCCCATTCCAATGGCCACAACTCTACTAATAGAATAAACCTCCAAAGTCCCTGAGGCCATCCCAATAGTGGTGGCTTCCCAGGACAAACAGGAGCAATCTTAGCCCATCTGAGAAGCTACCTGCACTCAGACTTGTAGACTGATATCCCCAGAGGAAAAAGGAATGAACAGGCCCCTAGGCCCTAATCGGATCCATTGCTTTGGTTTCCAGGCATCTTCCTCAGAGGCCTGGATTTTAGTACCAGCATATGGCTGTTTCTTGACTCACCCATCAGAACAAATCTCATCTACACATGGGAAACTTGCTACGTGGGAGGTGTGTCAAAGCCTCTTTTTCGGAGAAACCCTTCAGGGCCCCAGTGCCACCGCTTCATTCCAAGGTCTCCATAGACACAAAATCATATTGGGCACATGCACGGGAGAAACCAATTGAACTCAGCATATTCGGTTGCTCCGCGAGATCCAGCATATCTAACTTGTCTTGTTGCCAGGAGACAATTGGAATGCGAGGTGGCCTACCCCGCCATCCATCCTTAGAACCCTGCTCAGAATCATGGGCCTGGAGCCAACCAACAGGTCTCAATTGTCCTGCAGAAGAATCTTTGCAGTTTGGAGCTTCTCACAACTCCCATCGTGGGAAAACCCCCCCATGGCCTCGTGATCCACCCCCCCTTCAAGTAGGGGCCATCAGGGACAGAATGTCCAACCTGAGCGATCGTCTGATCCTCGCCCTGACTTCAGATGCACGAGATCTCGATTCAGGTCTGTAGATTGTGCCTGCCATATCCTCACCCAGAAACCTAGGCCTAGCTTGGGTTCTCAGACTTCCGTCCTCAGACTACTGGCCCACAAGCCCTCCAGTTTGGCAATCCAGAACTACAATGCAGCACTCTGCCTGCCCTCCAGAAGAAAAACATTGCCCTCTGGGGCTACCCAGAAACCCCAAAGGAGGATCAACCTGCACGCCATTCGGCTGTACCCCAAATATATAGGCTGACCTGGGCACTATTGCCCTTTCTGACACAGCCTGAGCCTGGACCTCCTGGCCCCACCCAGAGAGCTGGCCGCACACTGAGCACATCGGACCCGCCATGGCCTTAGGTCGTCATCTCTTCTCAACCTCGGTTTTCATGCTTCAGAACCTAGACCTTATCTCCAATCACGGCCCGGGTTTGAAAATGATGCAGACATCAGAACTCTTTCCCCATGGCAAGAAACCTTGTGTTTGGCATGTTGTCCAAGGTTCATTGTACTTGAAACCAGTGTGGCCCATGAGGCCCCGCCCATGCTTGCGGGCCACATTGGTCACAAACACACATTGTGACCCTCAGCCTGAGCCCAGTCCTCAGGTAAGGCCTCTCAGTGGCTGGATGGAGAGACAGCATATTGGGCTTGCCATGCCCCTAGGCTCCAATTTTTAACCGTAGTTCGGGTTGTCCCTTCACTCTTCCCCGGGGTCTGCTTTGGATTTCCTCTTTTGGTGGGACACCTGAGGCAACAAACCTGAAAGGAGTCCTCCCATCCCACAGATTGAGGAAAAACAATTGGGATCGTGCCAAATCCACAGAGAGCAAGATTCGTCCATGGCCCAGGAGGCCTCCCCAACATTCCAGGGCCATCGCTGATACAAAATCCAGTTACAAAAGTCTGAGCACGCGCCTCAGACTCGCTCATTCTTCATATCCTGAAGAGTTCTTCAGATAAGAACCTACACGGCACGCGAAGGCACCCAACATATATAGTCTAACCTGGGCACTAATGCACTGTCTGACAACCTGAGCCCGGACCTCGTGACCAACACCCAGACAGCTGACCGCACACTGAGCCCATAGACCCGCCATGGCCTTAGGTCATCATCTCTTCCCTACCTCAGTTTTCAGTCTTCAGAACCTAGACCTTATCTCCAATCACTGCCCAGGGGTGACTGTGATGCAGAAATCAGAACTCTTCCTTACCCATGGCAAGAAAACCTTATGGTTGGCATGTTGTCCAAAGTTCAGTGTAGGGGAAACCAGCATTCACCCTGAGGCCCCGCCCATTCTTGAGTGCGACGAGGGCATAAACACGCATTGTGACCCTCAGCGTGAGTCCTGTCCTCTAGTACGTCATCTCAGTGGCTAGAACAATAGATGCCATAATGGCTTGACATGTCCCTAAGCCCCAAATTTAAACCAGATTTCTGGTTGTCCAATCGCCCCTCCCCAGTTCTCTACTCTGTAATCCCTCATTTGGTGGGGTTTGAAAAACAAAACAAAACAACAACAACAACAACAAAAAAAAAAAAAAAAAAAAAACGGATTTTTCTTCCATCCCACAGAATGACCACAAACGCTTTGGATTGGGCCAAACCCCCAGAGAGTAGGACTCGTCCATTTCCCATGAAGTCACCCGGATATTTCATGACCATGAATGGCACGATATCCAGAGATAAAAACTTGAGCAAGAGCCTCACACTCGCCCATTTTTCATATCCCGAAGAGTTCTCCTCATGGTCTGTCGATCAGTCCTGCCATACCTATGACCCGAAACATAATCCGAGTTTGTGTTTTAGGACAACTGTCCAAACAGCCCAGGCCTACACACCCTACAGGCTCAGGCCCCTGGACCCAACCTGAGGACTGTACTTGCCCTCTCCAAGGGAATTCTGTGTGCCCATTCCAATGGCCACAACTCTACTAATAGAATAAACCTCCAAAGTCCCTGAGGCCATCCCAATAGTGGTGGCTTCCCAGGACAAACAGGAGCAATCTTAGCCCATCTGAGAAGCTACCTGCACTCAGACTTGTAGACTGATATCCCCAGAGGAAAAAGGAATGAACAGGCCCCTAGGCCCTAATCGGATCCATTGCTTTGGTTTCCAGGCATCTTCCTCAGAGGCCTGGATTTTAGTACCAGCATATGGCTGTTTCTTGACTCACCCATCAGAACAAATCTCATCTACACATGGGAAACTTGCTACGTGGGAGGTGTGTCAAAGCCTCTTTTTCGGAGAACCCTTCAGGGCCCCAGTGCCACCGCTTCATTCCAAGGTCTCCATAGACACAAAATCATATTGGGCACATGCACGGGAGAAACCAATTGAACTCAGCATATTCGGTTGCTCCGCGAGATCCAGCATATCTAACTTGTCTTGTTGCCAGGAGACAATTGGAATGCGAGGTGGCCTACCCCGCCATCCATCCTTAGAACCCTGCTCAGAATCATGGGCCTGGAGCCAACCAACAGGTCTCAATTGTCCTGCAGAAGAATCTTTGCAGTTTGGAGCTTCTCACAACTCCCATCGTGGGAAAACCCCCATGGCCTCGTGATCCACCCCCCCTTCAAGTAGGGGCCATCAGGGACAGAATGTCCAACCTGAGCGATCGTCTGATCCTCGCCCTGACTTCAGATGCACGAGATCTCGATTCAGGTCTGTAGATTGTGCCTGCCATATCCTCACCCAGAAACCTAGGCCTAGCTTGGGTTCTCAGACTTCCGTCCTCAGACTACTGGCCCACAAGCCCTCCAGTTTGGCAATCCAGAACTACAATGCAGCACTCTGCCTGCCCTCCAGAAGAAAAAAAAAAATTGCCCTCTGGGGCTCCCCAGAAACCCCAAAGGAGGATCAACCTGCACGCCATTCGGCTGTACCCCCCAAATATATAGGCTGACCTGGGCACTAATGCCCTTTCTGACACAGCCTGAGCCTGGACCTCCTGGCCCCACCCAGAGAGCTGGCCGCACACTGAGCACATCGGACCCGCCATGGCCTTAGGTCGTCATCTCTTCTCAACCTCGGTTTTCATGCTTCAGAACCTAGACCTTATCTCCAATCACGGCCCGGGTTTGAAAATGATGCAGACATCAGAACTCTTTCCCCATCGCAAGAAACCTTGTGTTTGGCATGTTGTCCAAGGTTCATTGTACTTGAAACCAGTGTGGCCCATGAGGCCCCGCCCATGCTTGCGGGCCACATTGGTCACAAACACACATTGTGACCCTCAGCCTGAGCCCAGTCCTCAGGTAAGGCCTCTCAGTGGCTGGATGGAGAGACAGCATATTGGGCTTGCCATGCCCCTAGGCTCCAATTTTTAACCGTAGTTCGGGTTGTCCCTTCACTCTTCCCCGGGGTCTGCTTTGGATTTCCTCTTTTGGTGGGACACCTGAGGCAACAAACCTGAAAGGAGTCCTCCCATCCCACAGATTGAGGAAAAACAATTGGGATCGTGCCAAATCCACAGAGAGCAAGATTCGTCCATGGCCCAGGAGGCCTCCCCAACATTCCAGGGCCATCGCTGATACAAAATCCAGTTACAAAAGTCTGAGCACGCGCCTCAGACTCGCTCATTCTTCATATCCTGAAGAGTTCTTCAGATAAGAACCTACACGGCACGCGAAGGCACCCAACATATATAGTCTAACCTGGGCACTAATGCACTGTCTGACAACCTGAGCCCGGACCTCGTGACCAACACCCAGACAGCTGACCGCACACTGAGCCCATAGACCCGCCATGGCCTTAGGTCATCATCTCTTCCCTACCTCAGTTTTCAGTCTTCAGAACCTAGACCTTATCTCCAATCACTGCCCAGGGGTGACTGTGATGCAGAAATCAGAACTCTTCCTTACCCATGGCAAGAAACCTTATGGTTGGCATGTTGTCCAAAGTTCAGTGTAGGGGAAACCAGCATTCACCTGAGGCCCCGCCCATTCTTGAGTGCGACGAGGGCATAAACACGCATTGTGACCCTCAGCGTGAGTCCTGTCCTCTAGTACGTCATCTCAGTGGCTAGAACAATAGATGCCATAATGGCTTGACATGTCCCTAAGCCCCAAATTTAAACCAGATTTCTGGTTGTCCAATCGCCCCTCCCCCAGTTCTCTACTCTGTAATCCCTCATTTGGTGGGGTTTGAAAAACAAAACAAAACAACAAACAAACAAAAAAAAAAAAAAAAAACGGATTTCTTCCATCCCACAGAATGACCACAAACGCTTTGGATTGGGCCAAACCCCAGAGAGTAGGACTCGTCCATTTCCCATGAAGTCACCCGGATATTTCATGACCATGAATGGCACGATATCCAGAGATAAAAACTTGAGCAAGAGCCTCACACTCGCCCATTTTTCATATCCCGAAGAGTTCTCCTCATGGTCTGTCGATCAGTCCTGCCATACCTATGACCCGAAACATAATCCGAGTTTGTGTTTTAGGACAACTGTCCAAACAGCCCAGGCCTACACACCCTACAGGCTCAGGCCCCTGGACCCAACCTGAGGACTGTACTTGCCCTCTCCAAGGGAATTCTGTGTGCCCATTCCAATGGCCACAACTCTACTAATAGAATAAACCTCCAAAGTCCCTGAGGCCATCCCAATAGTGGTGGCTTCCCAGGACAAACAGGAGCAATCTTAGCCCATCTGAGAAGCTACCTGCACTCAGACTTGTAGACTGATATCCCCAGAGGAAAAAGGAATGAACAGGCCCCTAGGCCCTAATCGGATCCATTGCTTTGGTTTCCAGGCATCTTCCTCAGAGGCCTGGATTTTAGTACCAGCATATGGCTGTTTCTTGACTCACCCATCAGAACAAATCTCATCTACACATGGGAAACTTGCTACGTGGGAGGTGTGTCAAAGCCTCTTTTTCGGAGAACCCTTCAGGGCCCCAGTGCCACCGCTTCATTCCAAGGTCTCCATAGACACAAAATCATATTGGGCACATGCACGGGAGAAACCAATTGAACTCAGCATATTCGGTTGCTCCGCGAGATCCAGCATATCTAACTTGTCTTGTTGCCAGGAGACAATTGGAATGCGAGGTGGCCTACCCCGCCATCCATCCTTAGAACCCTGCTCAGAATCATGGGCCTGGAGCCAACCAACAGGTCTCAATTGTCCTGCAGAAGAATCTTTGCAGTTTGGAGCTTCTCACAACTCCCATCGTGGGAAAAAACCCCCATGGCCTCGTGATCCACCCCCCCTTCAAGTAGGGGCCATCAGGGACAGAATGTCCAACCTGAGCGATCGTCTGATCCTCGCCCTGACTTCAGATGCACGAGATCTCGATTCAGGTCTGTAGATTGTGCCTGCCATATCCTCACCCAGAAACCTAGGCCTAGCTTGGGTTCTCAGACTTCCGTCCTCAGACTACTGGCCCACAAGCCCTCCAGTTTGGCAATCCAGAACTACAATGCAGCACTCTGCCTGCCCTCCAGAAGAAAAACATTGCCCTCTGGGGCTCCCCAGAAACCCCAAAGGAGGATCAACCTGCACGCCATTCGGCTGTACCCCAAATATATAGGCTGACCTGGGCACTAATGCCCTTTCTGACACAGCCTGAGCCTGGACCTCCTGGCCCCACCCAGAGAGCTGGCCGCACACTGAGCACATCGGACCCGCCATGGCCTTAGGTCGTCATCTCTTCTCAACCTCGGTTTTCATGCTTCAGAACCTAGACCTTATCTCCAATCACGGCCCGGGTTTGAAAATGATGCAGACATCAGAACTCTTTCCCCATGGCAAGAAACCTTGTGTTTGGCATGTTGTCCAAGGTTCATTGTACTTGAAACCAGTGTGGCCCATGAGGCCCCGCCCATGCTTGCGGGCCACATTGGTCACAAACACACATTGTGACCCTCAGCCTGAGCCCAGTCCTCAGGTAAGGCCTCTCAGTGGCTGGATGGAGAGACAGCATATTGGGCTTGCCATGCCCCTAGGCTCCAATTTTTAACCGTAGTTCGGGTTGTCCCTTCACTCTTCCCCGGGGTCTGCTTTGGATTTCCTCTTTTGGTGGGACACCTGAGGCAACAAACCTGAAAGGAGTCCTCCCATCCCACAGATTGAGGAAAAACAATTGGGATCGTGCCAAATCCACAGAGAGCAAGATTCGTCCATGGCCCAGGAGGCCTCCCCAACATTCCAGGGCCATCGCTGATACAAAATCCAGTTACAAAAGTCTGAGCACGCGCCTCAGACTCGCTCATTCTTCATATCCTGAAGAGTTCTTCAGATAAGAACCTACACGGCACGCGAAGGCACCCAACATATATAGTCTAACCTGGGCACTAATGCACTGTCTGACAACCTGAGCCCGGACCTCGTGACCAACACCCAGACAGCTGACCGCACACTGAGCCCATAGACCCGCCATGGCCTTAGGTCATCATCTCTTCCCTACCTCAGTTTTCAGTCTTCAGAACCTAGACCTTATCTCCAATCACTGCCCAGGGGTGACTGTGATGCAGAAATCAGAACTCTTCCTTACCCATGGCAAGAAACCTTATGGTTGGCATGTTGTCCAAAGTTCAGTGTAGGGGAAACCAGCATTCACCCTGAGGCCCCGCCCATTCTTGAGTGCGACGAGGGCATAAACACGCATTGTGACCCTCAGCGTGAGTCCTGTCCTCTAGTACGTCATCTCAGTGGCTAGAACAATAGATGCCATAATGGCTTGACATGTCCCTAAGCCCCAAATTTAAACCAGATTTCTGGTTGTCCAATCGCCCCTCCCCAGTTCTCTACTCTGTAATCCCTCATTTGGTGGGGTTTGAAAAACAAAACAAAACAACAACAACAAACAAAACAAAAAAAAAAAAAAAACGGATTTCTTCCATCCCACAGAATGACCACAAACGCTTTGGATTGGGCCAAACCCCCAGAGAGTAGGACTCGTCCATTTCCCATGAAGTCACCCGGATATTTCATGACCATGAATGGCACGATATCCAGAGATAAAAACTTGAGCAAGAGCCTCACACTCGCCCATTTTTCATATCCCGAAGAGTTCTCCTCATGGTCTGTCGATCAGTCCTGCCATACCTATGACCCGAAACATAATCCGAGTTTGTGTTTTTAGGACAACTGTCCAAACAGCCCAGGCCTACACACCCTACAGGCTCAGGCCCCTGGACCCAACCTGAGGACTGTACTTGCCCTCTCCAAGGGAATTCTGTGTGCCCATTCCAATGGCCACAACTCTACTAATAGAATAAACCTCCAAAGTCCCTGAGGCCATCCCAATAGTGGTGGCTTCCCAGGACAAACAGGAGCAATCTTAGCCCATCTGAGAAGCTACCTGCACTCAGACTTGTAGACTGATATCCCCAGAGAAAAAAGGAATGAACAGGCCCCTAGGCCCTAATCGGATCCATTGCTTTGGTTTCCAGGCATCTTCCTCAGAGGCCTGGATTTTAGTACCAGCATATGGCTGTTTCTTGACTCACCCATCAGAACAAATCTCATCTACACATGGGAAACTTGCTACGTGGGAGGTGTGTCAAAGCCTCTTTTTCGGAGAACCCTTCAGGGCCCCAGTGCCACCGCTTCATTCCAAGGTCTCCATAGACACAAAATCATATTGGGCACATGCACGGGAGAAACCAATTCAACTCAGCATATTCGGTTGCTCCGCGAGATCCAGCATATCTAACTTGTCTTGTTGCCAGGAGACAATTGGAATGCGAGGTGGCCTACCCCGCCATCCATCCTTAGAACCCTGCTCAGAATCATGGGCCTGGAGCCAACCAACAGGTCTCAATTGTCCTGCAGAAGAATCTTTGCAGTTTGGAGCTTCTCACAACTCCCATCGTGGGAAAACCCCCATGGCCTCGTGATCCACCCCCCCTTCAAGTAGGGGCCATCAGGGACAGAATGTCCAACCTGAGCGATCGTCTGATCCTCGCCCTGACTTCAGATGCACGAGATCTCGATTCAGGTCTGTAGATTGTGCCTGCCATATCCTCACCCAGAAACCTAGGCCTAGCTTGGGTTCTCAGACTTCCGTCCTCAGACTACTGGCCCACAAGCCCTCCAGTTTGGCAATCCAGAACTACAATGCAGCACTCTGCCTGCCCTCCAGAAGAAAAAACATTGCCCTCTGGGGCTACCCCAGAAACCCCAAAGGAGGATCAACCTGCACGCCATTCGGCTGTACCCCAAATATATAGGCTGACCTGGGCACTAATGCCCTTTCTGACACAGCCTGAGCCTGGACCTCCTGGCCCCACCCAGAGAGCTGGCCGCACACTGAGCACATCGGACCCGCCATGGCCTTAGGTCGTCATCTCTTCTCAACCTCGGTTTTCATGCTTCAGAACCTAGACCTTATCTCCAATCACGGCCCGGGTTTGAAAATGATGCAGACATCAGAACTCTTTCCCCATGGCAAGAAACCTTGTGTTTGGCATGTTGTCCAAGGTTCATTGTACTTGAAACCAGTGTGGCCCATGAGGCCCCCGCCCATGCTTGCGGGCCACATTGGTCACAAACACACATTGTGACCCTCAGCCTGAGCCCAGTCCTCAGGTAAGGCCTCTCAGTGGCTGGATGGAGAGACAGCATATTGGGCTTGCCATGCCCCTAGGCTCCAATTTTTAACCGTAGTTCGGGTTGTCCCTTCACTCTTCCCCGGGGTCTGCTTTGGATTTCCTCTTTGGTGGTGGGACACCTGAGGCAACAAACCTGAAAGGAGTCCTCCCATCCCACAGATTGAGGAAAAACAATTGGGATCGTGCCAAATCCACAGAGAGCAAGATTCGTCCATGGCCCAGGAGGCCTCCCCAACATTCCAGGGCCATCGCTGATACAAAATCCAGTTACAAAAGTCTGAGCACGCGCCTCAGACTCGCTCATTCTTCATATCCTGAAGAGTTCTTCAGATAAGAACCTACACGGCACGCGAAGGCACCCAACATATATAGTCTAACCTGGGCACTAATGCACTGTCTGACAACCTGAGCCCGGACCTCGTGACCAACACCCAGACAGCTGACCGCACACTGAGCCCATAGACCCGCCATGGCCTTAGGTCATCATCTCTTCCCTACCTCAGTTTTCAGTCTTCAGAACCTAGACCTTATCTCCAATCACTGCCCAGGGGTGACTGTGATGCAGAAATCAGAACTCTTCCTTACCCATGGCAAGAAACCTTATGGTTGGCATGTTGTCCAAAGTTCAGTGTAGGGGAAACCAGCATTCACCCTGAGGCCCCGCCCATTCTTGAGTGCGACGAGGGCATAAACACGCATTGTGACCCTCAGCGTGAGTCCTGTCCTCTAGTACGTCATCTCAGTGGCTAGAACAATAGATGCCATAATGGCTTGACATGTCCCTAAGCCCCAAATTTAAACCAGATTTCTGGTTGTCCAATCGCCCCTCCCCAGTTCTCTACTCTGTAATCCCTCATTTGGTGGGGTTTGAAAAACAAAACAAAACACAACAACAACAAAAAAAAAAAAAAAAAAAAAACGGATTTCTTCCATCCCACAGAATGACCACAAACGCTTTGGATTGGGCCAAACCCCCAGAGAGTAGGACTCGTCCATTTCCCATGAAGTCACCCGGATATTTCATGACCATGAATGGCACGATATCCAGAGATAAAAACTTGAGCAAGAGCCTCACACTCGCCCATTTTTCATATCCCGAAGAGTTCTCCTCATGGTCTGTCGATCAGTCCTGCCATACCTATGACCCGAAACATAATCCGAGTTTGTGTTTTAGGACAACTGTCCAAACAGCCCAGGCCTACACACCCTACAGGCTCAGGCCCCTGGACCCAACCTGAGGACTGTACTTGCCCTCTCCAAGGGAATTCTGTGTGCCCATTCCAATGGCCACAACTCTACTAATAGAATAAACCTCCAAAGTCCCTGAGGCCATCCCAATAGTGGTGGCTTCCCAGGACAAACAGGAGCAATCTTAGCCCATCTGAGAAGCTACCTGCACTCAGACTTGTAGACTGATATCCCCAGAGGACAAAGGAATGAACAGGCCCCTAGGCCCTAATCGGATCCATTGCTTTGGTTTCCAGGCATCTTCCTCAGAGGCCTGGATTTTAGTACCAGCATATGGCTGTTTCTTGACTCACCCATCAGAACAAATCTCATCTACACATGGGAAACTTGCTACGTGGGAGGTGTGTCAAAGCCTCTTTTTCGGAGAACCCTTCAGGGCCCCAGTGCCACCGCTTCATTCCAAGGTCTCCATAGACACAAAATCATATTGGGCACATGCACGGGAGAAACCAATTCAACTCAGCATATTCGGTTTGCTCCGCGAGATCCAGCATATCTAACTTGTCTTGTTGCCAGGAGACAATTGGAATGCGAGGTGGCCTACCCCGCCATCCATCCTTAGAACCCTGCTCAGAATCATGGGCCTGGAGCCAACCAACAGGTCTCAATTGTCCTGCAGAAGAATCTTTGCAGTTTGGAGCTTCTCACAAACTCCCATCGTGGGAAAACCCCCATGGCCTCGTGATCCACCCCCCCCCCTTCAAGTAGGGGCCATCAGGGACAGAATGTCCAACCTGAGCGATCGTCTGATCCTCGCCCTGACTTCAGATGCACGAGATCTCGATTCAGGTCTGTAGATTGTGCCTGCCATATCCTCACCCAGAAACCTAGGCCTAGCTTGGGTTCTCAGACTTCCGTCCTCAGACTACTGGCCCACAAGCCCTCCAGTTTGGCAATCCAGAACTACAATGCAGCACTCTGCCTGCCCTCCAGAAGAAAAACATTGCCCTCTGGGGCTACCCAGAAACCCCAAAGGAGGATCAACCTGCACGCCATTCGGCTGTACCCCAAATATATAGGCTGACCTGGGCACTAATGCCCTTTCTGACACAGCCTGAGCCTGGACCTCCTGGCCCCACCCAGAGAGCTGGCCGCACACTGAGCACATCGGACCCCGCCATGGCCTTAGGTCGTCATCTCTTCTCTCAACCTCGGTTTTCATGCTTCAGAACCTAGACCTTATCTCCAATCACGGCCCGGGTTTGAAAATGATGCAGACATCAGAACTCTTTCCCCATGGCAAGAAACCTTGTGTTTGGCATGTTGTCCAAGGTTCATTGTACTTGAAACCAGTGTGGCCCATGAGGCCCCGCCCATGCTTGCGGGCCACATTGGTCACAAACACACATTGTGACCCTCAGCCTGAGCCCAGTCCTCAGGTAAGGCCTCTCAGTGGCTGGATGGAGAGACAGCATATTGGGCTTGCCATGCCCCTAGGCTCCAATTTTTAACCGTAGTTCGGGTTGTCCCTTCACTCTTCCCCGGGGTCTGCTTTGGATTTCCTCTTTTGGTGGGACACCTGAGGCAACAAACCTGAAAGGAGTCCTCCCATCCCACAGATTGAGGAAAAACAATTGGGATCGTGCCAAATCCACAGAGAGCAAGATTCGTCCATGGCCCAGGAGGCCTCCCCAACATTCCAGGGCCATCGCTGATACAAAATCCAGTTACAAAAGACTGAGCACGCGCCTCAGACTCGCTCATTCTTCATATCCTGAAGAGTTCTTCAGATAAGAACCTACACGGCACTCGAAGGCACCCAACATATATAGTCTAACCTGGGCACTAATGCACTGTCTGACAACCTGAGCCCGGACCTCGTGACCAACACCCAGACAGCTGACCGCACACTGAGCACATAGACCCGCCATGGCCTTAGGTCATCATCTCTTCCCTACCTCAGTTTTCAGTCTTCAGAACCTAGACCTTATCTCCAATCACTGCCCAGGGGTGACTGTGATGCAGAAATCAGAACTCTTCCTTACCCATGGCAAGAAACCTTATGGTTGGCATGTTGTCCAAAGTTCAGTGTAGGGGAAACCAGCATTCACCCTGAGGCCCCGCCCATTCTTGAGTGCGACGAGGGCATAAACACGCATTGTGACCCTCAGCGTGAGTCCTGTCCTCTAGTACGTCATCTCAGTGGCTAGAACAATAGATGCCATAATGGCTTGACATGTCCCTAAGCCCCAAATTTAAACCAGATTTCTGGTTGTCCAATCGCCCCTCCCCAGTTCTCTACTCTGTAATCCCTCATTTGGTGGGGTTTGAAAAACAAAACAAAACAACAACAACAACAACAACAAAAAAAAAAAAAACGGATTTCTTCCATCCCACAGAATGACCACAAACGCTTTGGATTGGGCCAAACCCCCAGAGAGTAGGACTCGTCCATTTCCCATGAAGTCACCCGGATATTTCATGACCATGAATGGCACGATATCCAGAGATAAAAACTTGAGCAAGAGCCTCACACTCGCCCATTTTTCATATCCCGAAGAGTTCTCCTCATGGTCTGTCGATCAGTCCTGCCATACCTATGACCCGAAACATAATCCGAGTTTGTGTTTTAGGACAACTGTCCAAACAGCCCAGGCCTACACACCCTACAGGCTCAGGCCCCTGGACCCAACCTGAGGACTGTACTTGCCCTCTCCAAGGGAATTCTGTGTGCCCATTCCAATGGCCACAACTCTACTAATAGAATAAACCTCCAAAGTCCCTGAGGCCATCCCAATAGTGGTGGCTTCCCAGGACAAACAGGAGCAATCTTAGCCCATCTGAGAAGCTACCTGCACTCAGACTTGTAGACTGATATCCCCAGAGGACAAAGGAATGAACAGGCCCCTAGGCCCTAATCGGATCCATTGCTTTGGTTTCCAGGCATCTTCCTCAGAGGCCTGGATTTTTAGTACCAGCATATGGCTGTTTCTTGACTCTCACCCATCAGAACAAATCTCATCTACACATGGGAAACTTGCTACGTGGGAGGTGTGTCAAAGCCTCTTTTTCGGAGAACCCTTCAGGGCCCCAGTGCCACCGCTTCATTCCAAGGTCTCCATAGACACAAAATCATATTAGGCACATGCACGGGAGAAACCAATTCAACTCAGCATATTCGGTTGCTCCGCGAGATCCAGCATATCTAACTTGTCTTGTTGCCAGGAGACAATTGGAATGCGAGGTGGCCTACCCCGCCATCCATCCTTAGAACCCTGCTCAGAATCATGGGCCTGGAGCCAACCAACAGGTCTCAATTGTCCTGCAGAAGAATCTTTGCAGTTTGGAGCTTCTCACACAACTCCCATCGTGGGAAAACCCCCATGGCCTCGTGATCCACCCCCCCTTCAAGTAGGGGCCATCAGGGACAGAATGTCCAACCTGAGCGATCGTCTGATCCTCGCCCTGACTTCAGATGCACGAGATCTCGATTCAGGTCTGTAGATTGTGCCTGCCATATCCTCACCCAGAAACCTAGGCCTAGCTTGGGTTCTCAGACTTCCGTCCTCAGACTACTGGCCCACAAGCCCTCCAGTTTGGCAATCCAGAACTACAATGCAGCACTCTGCCTGCCCTCCAGAAGAAAAACATTGCCCTCTGGGGCTACCCAGAAACCCCAAATGAGGATCAACCTGCACGCCATTCGGCTGTACCCCAAATATATAGGCTGACCTGGGCACTAATGCCCCTTTCTGACACAGCCTGAGCCTGGACCTCCTGGCCCCACCCAGAGAGCTGGCCGCACACTGAGCACATCGGACCCGCCATGGCCTTAGGTCGTCATCTCTTCTCAACCTCGGTTTTCATGCTTCAGAACCTAGACCTTATCTCCAATCACGGCCCGGGTTTGAAAATGATGCAGACATCAGAACTCTTTCCCCATGGCAAGAAACCTTGTGTTTGGCATGTTGTCCAAGGTTCATTGTACTTGAAACCAGTGTGGCCCATGAGGCCCCGCCCATGCTTGCGGGCCACATTGGTCACAAACACACACATTGTGACCCTCAGCCTGAGCCCAGTCCTCAGGTAAGGCCTCTCAGTGGCTGGATGGAGAGACAGCATATTGGGCTTGCCATGCCCCTAGGCTCCAATTTTTAACCATAGTTCGGGTTGTCCCTTCACTCTTCCCCGGGGTCTGCTTTGGATTTCCTCTTTCGCTGGGACACCTGAGGCAACAAACCTGAAAGGAGTCCTCCCATCCCACAGATTGAGGAAAAACAATTGGGATCGTGCCAAATCCACAGAGAGCAAGATTCGTCCATGGCCCAGGAGGCCTCCCCAACATTCCAGGGCCATCGCTGATACAAAATCCAGTTTACAAAAGACTGAGCACGCGCCTCAGACTCGCTCATTCTTCATATCCTGAAGAGTTCTTCAGATAAGAACCTACACGGCACTCGAAGGCACCCAACATATATAGTCTAACCTGGGCACTAATGCACTGTCTGACAACCTGAGCCCGGACCTCGTGACCAACACCCAGACAGCTGACCGCACACTGAGCACATAGACCCGCCATGGCCTTAGGTCATCATCTCTTCCCTACCTCAGTTTTCAGTCTTCAGAACCTAGACCTTATCTCCAATCACTGCCCAGGGGTGACTGTGATGCAGAAATCAGAACTCTTCCTTACCCATGGCAAGAAACCTTATGGTTGGCATGTTGTCCAAAGTTCAGTGTAGGGGAAACCAGCATTCACCCTGAGGCCCCCCGCCCATTCTTGAGTGCGACGAGGGCATAAACACGCATTGTGACCCTCAGCGTGAGTCCTGTCCTCTAGTACGTCATCTCAGTGGCTAGAACAATAGATGCCATAATGGCTTGACATGTCCCTAAGCCCCAAATTTAAACCAGATTTCTGGTTGTCCAATCGCCCCTCCCCAGTTCTCTACTCTGTAATCCCTCATTTGGTGGGGTTTGAAAAACAAAACAAAACAACAACAACAAAAAAAAAAAAAAAAAAACGGATTTCTTCCATCCCACAGAATGACCACAAACGCTTTGGATTGGGCCAAACCCCCAGAGAGTAGGACTCGTCCATTTCCCATGAAGTCACCCGGATATTTCATGACCATGAATGGCACGATATCCAGAGATAAAAACTTGAGCAAGAGCCTCACACTCGCCCATTTTTCATATCCCGAAGAGTTCTCCTCATGGTCTGTCGATCAGTCCTGCCATACCTATGACCCGAAACAGAATCCGAGTTTGTGTTTTAGGACAACTGTCCAAACAGCCCAGGCCTACACACCCTACAGGCTCAGGCCCCTGGACCCAACCTGAGGACTGTACTTGCCCTCTCCAAGGGAATTCTGTGTGCCCATTCCAATGGCCACAACTCTACTAATAGAATAAACCTCCAAAGTCCCTGAGGCCATCCCAATAGTGGTGGCTTCCCAGGACAAACAGGAGCAATCTTAGCCCATCTGAGAAGCTACCTGCACTCAGACTTGTAGACTGATATCCCCAGAGGACAAAGGAATGAACAGGCCCCTAGGCCCTAATCGGATCCATTGCTTTGGTTTCCAGGCATCTTCCTCAGAGGCCTGGATTTTAGTACCAGCATATGGCTGTTTCTTGACTCACCCATCAGAACAAATCTCATCTACACATGGGAAACTTGCTACGTGGGAGGTGTGTCAAAGCCTCTTTTTCGGAGAACCCTTCAGGGCCCCAGTGCCACCGCTTCATTCCAAGGTCTCCATAGACACAAAATCATATTAGGCACATGCACGGGAGAAACCAATTCAACTCAGCATATTCGGTTTGCTCCGCGAGATCCAGCATATCTAACTTGTCTTGTTGCCAGGAGACAATTGGAATGCGAGGTGGCCTACCCCGCCATCCATCCTTAGAACCCTGCTCAGAATCATGGGCCTGGAGCCAACCAACAGGTCTCAATTGTCCTGCAGAAGAATCTTTGCAGTTTGGAGCTTCTCACAACTCCCATCGTGGGAAAACCCCCATGGCCTCGTGATCCACCCCCCCTTCAAGTAGGGGCCATCAGGGACAGAATGTCCAACCTGAGCGATCGTCTGATCCTCGCCCTGACTTCAGATGCACGAGATCTCGATTCAGGTCTGTAGATTGTGCCTGCCATATCCTCACCCAGAAACCTAGGCCTAGCTTGGGTTCTCAGACTTCCGTCCTCAGACTACTGGCCCACAAGCCCTCCAGTTTGGCAATCCAGAACTACAATGCAGCACTCTGCCTGCCCTCCAGAAGAAAAACATTGCCCTCTGGGGCTACCCAGAAACCCCAAATGAGGATCAACCTGCACGCCATTCGGCTGTACCCCAAATATATAGGCTGACCTGGGCACTAATGCCCTTTCTGACACAGCCTGAGCCCGGACTTCCTGGCCCCACCCAGATAGCTGGCCGCACACTGAGCACATCGGACCCGCCATGGCCTTAGGTCGTCATCTCTTCTCAACCTCGGTTTTCATGCTTCCGAACCTAGACCTTATCTCTAATCACGGCCCGGGTTTGAAAATGATGCAGACATCAGAACTCTTTCCCCATGGCAAGAAACCTTGTGTTTGGCATGTTGTCCAAGGTTCATTGTACTTGAAACCAGTGTGGCCCATGAGGCCCCGCCCATGCTTGCGGGCCGCATTGGTCACAAACACACATTGTGACCCTCAGCCTGAACCCAGTCCTCAGGTAAGGCCTCTCAGTGGCTGGATGGAGAGACAGCATATTGGGCTTGCCATGCCCCTAGGCTCCAATTTTTAACCGTAGTTCGGGTTGTCCCTTCACTCTTCCCCGGGGTCTGCTTTGGATTTCCTCTTTTGGTGGGACACCTGAGGCAACAAACCTGAAAGGAGTCCTCCCATCCCACAGATTGAGGAAAAACAATTGGGATCGTGCCAAATCCACAGAGAGCAAGATTCGTCCATGGCCCAGGAGGCCTCCCCAACATTCCAGGGCCATCGCTGATACAAAATCCAGTTACAAAAGACTGAGCACGCGCCTCAGACTCGCTCATTCTTCATATCCTGAAGAGTTCTTCAGATAAGAACCTACACGGCACTCGAAGGCACCCAACATATATAGTCTAACCTGGGCACTAATGCACTGTCTGACAACCTGAGCCCGGACCTCGTGACCAACACCCAGACAGCTGACCTCACACTGAGCACATAGACCCGCCATGGCCTTAGGTCATCATCTCTTCCCTACCTCAGTTTTCAGGCATCAGAACCTAGACCTTATCTCCAATCACTGCCCAGGGGTGACTGTGATGCAGAAATCAGAACTCTTCCTTACCCATGGCAAGAAACCTTATGGTTGGCATGTTGTCCAAAGTTCAGTGTAGGGGAAACCAGCATTCACCCTGAGGCCCCGCCCATTCTTGAGTGCGACGAGGGCATAAACACGCATTGTGACCCTCAGCGTGAGTCCTGTCCTCTAGTACGTCATCTCAGTGGCTAGAACAATAGATGCCATAATGGCTTGACATGTCCCTAAGCCCCAAATTTAAACCAGATTTCTGGTTGTCCAATCGCCCCTCCCCAGTTCTCTACTCTGTAATCCCTCATTTGGTGGGGTATGAAAAACAAAACAAAACAACAACAACAACAAAAAAAAAAAAAAAAAAAAAACGGATTTCTTCCATCCCACAGAATGACCACAAACGCTTTGGATTGGGCCAAACCCCCAGAGAGTAGGACTCGTCCATTTCCCATGAAGTCACCCGGGATATTTCATGACCATGAATGGCACGATATCCAGAGATAAAAACTTGAGCAAGAGCCTCACACTCGCCCATTTTTTTATATCCCGAAGAGTTCTCCTCATGGTCTGTCGATCAGTCCTGCCATACCTATGACCCGAAACAGAATCCGAGTTTGTGTTTTAGGACAACTGTCCAAACAGCCCAGGCCTACACACCCTACAGGCTCAGGCCCCTGGACCCAACCTGAGGACTTTACTTGCCCTCTCCAAGGGAATTCTGTGTGCCCATTCCAATGGCCACAACTCTACTAATAGAATAAACCTCCAAAGTCCCTGAGGCCATCCCAATAGTGGTGGCTTCCCAGGACAAACAGGAGCAATCTTAGCCCATCTGAGAAGCTACCTGCACTCAGACTTGTAGACTGATATCCCCAGAGGACAAAGGAATGAACAGGCCCCTAGGCCCTAATCGGATCCATTGCTTTGGTTTCCAGGCATCTTCCTCAGAGGCCTGGATTTTAGTACCAGCATATGGCTGTTTCTTGACTCACCCATCAGAACAAATCTCATCTACACATGGGAAACTTGCTACGTGGGAGGTGTGTCAAAGCCTCTTTTTCGGAGAACCCTTCAGGGCCCCAGTGCCACCGCTTCATTCCAAGGTCTCCATAGACACAAAATCATATTAGGCACATGCACGGGAGAAACCAATTCAACTCAGCATATTCGGTTGCTCCGCGAGATCCAGCATATCTAACTTGTCTTGTTGCCAGGAGACAATTGGAATGCGAGGTGGCCTACCCCGCCATCCATCCTTAGAACCCTGCTCAGAATCATGGGCCTGGAGCCAACCAACAGGTCTCAATTGTCCTGCAGAAGAATCTTTGCAGTTTGGAGCTTCTCACAACTCCCATCGTGGGAAAACCCCCATGGCCTCGTGATCCACCCCCCCTTCAAGTAGGGGCCATCAGGGACAGAATGTCCAACCTGAGCGATCGTCTGATCCTCGCCCTGACTTCAGATGCACGAGATCTCGATTCAGGTCTGTAGATTGTGCCTGCCATATCCTCACCCAGAAACCTAGGCCTAGCTTGGGTTCTCAGACTTCCGTCCTCAGACTACTGGCCCACAAGCCCTCCAGTTTGGCAATCCAGAACTACAATGCAGCACTCTGCCTGCCCTCCAGAAGAAAAACATTGCCCTCTGGGGCTACCCAGAAACCCCAAATGAGGATCAACCTGCACGCCATTCGGCTGTACCCCAAATATATAGGCTGACCTGGGCAGTAATGCCCTTTCTGACACAGCCTGAGCCTGGACCTCCTGGCCCCACCCAGAGAGCTGGCCGCACACTGAGCACATCGGACCCGCCATGGCCTTAGGTCGTCATCTCTTCTCAACCTCGGTTTTCATGCTTCAGAACCTAGACCTTATCTCCAATCACGGCCCGGGTTTGAAAATGATGCAGTCATCAGAACTCTTTCCCCATGGCAAGAAACCTTGTGTTTGGCATGTTGTCCAAGGTTCATTGTACTTGAAACCAGTGTGGCCCATGAGGCCCCGCCCATGCTTGCGGGCCACATTGGTCACAAACACACATTGTGACCCTCAGCCTGAGCCCAGTCCTCAGGTAAGGCCTCTCAGTGGCTGGATGGAGAGACAGCATATTGGGCTTGCCATGCCCCTAGGCTCCAATTTTTAACCATAGTTCGGGTTGTCCCTTCACTCTTCCCCGGGGTCTGCTTTGGATTTCCTCTTTCGGTGGGACACCTGAGGCAACAAACCTGAAAGGAGTCCTCCCATCCCACAGATTGAGGAAAAACAATTGGGATCGTGCCAAATCCACAGAGAGCAAGATTCGTCCATGGCCCAAGAGGCCTCCCCAACATTCCAGGGCCATCGCTGATACAAAATCCAGTTACAAAAGACTGAGCACGCGCCTCAGACTCGCTCATTCTTCATATCCTGAAGAGTTCTTCAGATAAGAACCTACACGGCACTCGAAGGCACCCAACATATATAGTCTAACCTGGGCACTAATGCACTGTCTGACAACCTGAGCCCGGACCTCGTGACCAACACCCAGACAGCTGACCGCACACTGAGCACATAGACCCGCCATGGCCTTAGGTCATCATCTCTTCCCTACCTCAGTTTTCAGTCTTCAGAACCTAGACCTTATCTCCAATCACTGCCCAGGGGTGACTGTGATGCAGAAATCAGAACTCTTCCTTACCCATGGCAAGAAACCTTATGGTTGGCATGTTGTCCAAAGTTCAGTGTAGGGGAAACCAGCATTCACCCTGAGGCCCCGCCCATTCTTGAGTGCGACGAGGGCATAAACACGCATTGTGACCCTCAGCGTGAGTCCTGTCCTCTAGTACGTCATCTCAGTGGCTAGAACAATAGATGCCATAATGGCTTGACATGTCCCTAAGCCCCAAATTTAAACCAGATTTCTGGTTGTCCAATCGCCCCTCCCCAGTTCTCTACTCTGTAATCCCTCATTTGGTGGGGTTTGAAAAACAAAACAAAACAACAACAACAAAAAAAAAAAAAAAAAACGGATTTCTTCCATCCACAGAATGACCACAAACGCTTTGGATTGGGCCAAACCCCCAGAGAGTAGGACTCGTCCATTTCCCATGAAGTCACCTGGATATTTCATGACCATGAATGGCACGATATCCAGAGATAAAAACTTGAGCAAGAGCCTCACACTCGCCCATTTTTCATATCCCGAAGAGTTCTCCTCATGGTCTGTCGATCAGTCCTGCCATACCTATGACCCGAAACAGAATCCGAGTTTGTGTTTTAGGACAACTGTCCAAACAGCCCAGGCCTACACACCCTACAGGCTCAGGCCCCTGGACCCAACCTGAGGACTGTACTTGCCCTCTCCAAGGGAATTCTGTGTGCCCATTCCAATGGCCACAACTCTACTAATAGAATAAACCTCCAAAGTCCCTGAGGCCATCCCAATAGTGGTGGCTTCCCAGGACAAACAGGAGCAATCTTAGCCCATCTGAGAAGCTACCTGCACTCAGACTTGTACACTGATATCCCCAGAGGAAAAAGGAATGAACAGGTCCCTAGGCCCTAATCGGATCCATTGCTTTGGTTTCCAGGCATCTTCCTCAGAGGCCTGGATTTTAGTACCAGCATATGGCTGTTTCTTGACTCACCCATCAGAACAAATCTCATCTACACATGGGAAACTTGCTACGTGGGAGGTGTGTCAAAGCCTCTTTTTCGGAGAACCCTTCAGGGCCCCAGTGCCACCGCTTCATTCCAAGGTCTCCATAGACACAAAATCATATTAGGCACATGCACGGGAGAAACCAATTCAACTCAGCATATTCGGTTGCTCCGCGAGATCCAGCATATCTAACTTGTCTTGTTGCCAGGAGACAATTGGAATGCGAGGTGGCCTACCCCGCCATCCATCCTTAGAACCCTGCTCAGAATCATGGGCCTGGAGCCAACCAACAGGTCTCAATTGTCCTGCAGAAGAATCTTTGCAGTTTGGAGCTTCTCACAACTCCCATCGTGGGAAAACCCCCATGGCCTCGTGATCCACCCCCCCTTCAAGTAGGGGCCATCAGGGACAGAATGTCCAACCTGAGCGATCCTCTGATCCTCGCCCTGACTTCAGATGCACGAGATCTCGATTCAGGTCTGTAGATTGTGCCTGCCATATCCTCACCCAGAAACCTAGGCCTAGCTTGGGTTCTCAGACTTCCGTCCTCAGACTACTGGCCCACAAGCCCTCCAGTTTGGCAATCCAGAACTACAATGCAGCACTCTGCCTGCCCTCCAGAAGAAAAATATTGCCCTCTGGGGTTAGCCAGAAACCCCAAAATAGAATCAACGGGGCACACCATTCGGCTGTACCCCGAATATATAGGGTGACCTGGGCAACAAATGCCATTTCTGACACAGCCTGATCCTGGCACAACTGGCCCCACCCAGACAGCTGGCCGCACACTGAGCACATCTGACCCGCCATGGCCTTAGGTCGTCAGCTCTTCTCAACCTTGGTTTTCAGGCTCCAGAACCTAGACCTTATCTCCAATCACGGCCCGGGTTTGAAAATGTTGCAGAAATCAAAACTCTTTCCCCATTGCAAGACACCTTGTGGTTGGCATGTTGTCCAAGATTTAGTGTAGTTGAAACCAGTGTGGCCCATGAGGCCCCGCCCATGCTTGCGGGCCACATTGGTCACAAACACACATTGTGACCCTCAGCCTGAGCCCAGTCCTCAGGTAAGGCCTCTCAGCGGCTGGATGGAGAGACTGCATATTGGGATTGCCATGCCCCTAGGCCCCAATTTTTAACCATAGTTCGGGGTGTCCCTTCACTCTTCCCCAGGGCTCTGCTTTGGAATTCCTCTTTTGGTGGGACACCTGAGGTAACAAACCTGAAAGGAGTCCTCCCATCCCACAGATTGACGAAAAACTATTGGGATCGGGCCAAATCCACAGAGAGCAAGATTCGTCCATGGCCCTAGAGGCCTCTCCAACATTCCACGGCCATGGCTGAAACAAAATCCAGAAAAAAAAGCCTGAGCGTGCGCCTCAGATTCGCTCATTCTTCATATCCTGAGGAGTTCTTCAGATAAGAACCTACACGGCACTCGATGCACCCAAAATATATAGTCTAACCTGGGCACTAATGCACTGTCTGACAACCTGAGCCCGGACCTCGTGATCAACACCCAGAGAGCTGATCGCACACTGAGCACATCAGACCCGCCATGGCCTTAGGTCATCATCTCTTCCCTACCTCAGTTTTCAGGCTTCAGAACTTAGAGCTTATCTTCAATCAGTGCCCAGCGGTGACTGTGATGCAAAAATGAGAACTCTTCTTTACCCATGGCAAGAAACCTTGTGGTCGGCATGCTGTCCAACGTTCAGTGTAGGAGAAACCAGCATTCACCCTGAGGCCCCGCCCATTCTTGAGTGCGACGAGGGCATAAACACGCATTGTGACCCTCAGCGTGAGTCCTGTCCTCTAGTACGTCCTCTCAGTGGCTGGACCATTAGATGTCATAATGGGCCTGACAAGTCCCGTAGACTGATGTGCCCAGAGAAAAAAGGATCGAACAAGCCCCTAGGCACCTATCGGATCCATTGCTTTGGTTTCCAGGCATCTCTCCTCAGAGGCCTGGATTTCAATAACAGTATATGGCTGTTTCTTGTCTCACCCATCAGAACAAATCTCATCTACACATGGGAAACTTGCACGATGGAGCTGTGTGAAAGCCTCTCCTTAGGAGAACCCTTCAGGGCTCCAGTGTCACTGCTTCATTGCAAGGTCTCCATAGACACAAAATCAAATTAGGACACATCCACGGGAGTGTCCATTTCAGCTCAGCCTCCTCGGTTGCTCCCCCAGATCAGGCAGATCTAACCTCTCTTGTTGCTTGGAGACAATTGGAATGCGAGGTGGGCTACCCAGCCATCCATCCTTAGAATCCTGCTCAGAATCGTTGTCCTGGAGCCAACCAACAGGTCTCAATTGTCCTGCAGAAAAATCTTTGCAGTTGGGAGCTTCTCACAACTCCCATCATGGGAAAACACCCATGGCCTCGTGATCCACCCCCCCTTCAAGAAGGGGCCATCAGGGACAGAATGTCCAACCTGTGCAATCGTCTGATCCTCGCCCTGACTTCAGATGCACGAGGTCTGTAGTTTTTACCTGCGATATCCTCACCCAGAAACCTAGTCCTAACTTGGTTTCTCAGACTTCCGTCCTCAGACTACTGGCCCACAAGCCCTCCAGTTTGGCAATCCAGAACTACAATGCAGCACTCTGCCTGTTCTCCAGAAAAAAAACATTGCCCTCTGGGGCTACCCAGAAACCCCAAATGAGGATCAATCTGCACGCCATTCGGCTGTACCCCAAATATATAGGCTGACCTGGGCACTAATGCCCTTTCTGACACAGCCTGAGCCTGGACCTCATGGCCCCACACAGACAGCTGGCCGCACAATGAGGACATCGGACCCGCCATGACCTTAGGACGTCATCTCTTCTCAACCTCGGTTTTCAGGCTTCAGAAACTAGACCTTATCTCCAATCACGCCCCGGGTTGGAAAATGATGCAGAAATCAGAACTCTTTACCCATGGCAAGAAAACTTGTGGTTGGCATGTTGTCCAAGGTTCAGTGTAGTTGAAACCAGTGTGGTCCATGAGGCCCCGCCCATGCCTGTGGGGCACATTGGTCACAAACACACATTGTGACCCTCAGCCTGAGCCCAGTCCTCAGGAACGGCCTCTCAGGGGCTGAATGGAGAGAAAGCATATTGGGCTTGCCATGCCCCTAGGCCCCAATTTTTAACCATAGTTCGGGGTGTCCCTTCACTCTTCCCCAGGGCTCTGTTTTGGAATTCCTCTTTTGGTGGGACACCTGAGGTAACAAACCTAAAAGGAGTCCTCCCATCGCACAGATTGACGAAAAACAATTGGGATCGGGCCAAGTCCACAGAGAGCAAAATTCGTCCATGGCCCTAGAGGCCTCTCCAACATTCCAGGGCCATCACTGAAACAAAATCCAGAAAAAAAAGCCTGAGCGTGCGCCTCAGATTCGCTCATTCTTCATATCCTGAGGAGTTCTTCAGATAAGAACCTACACGGCACTCAATGCACCCAAAATATATAGTCTAACATGGGCACTAATGCACTGTCTGACAACCTGAGCCCGGACCTCCTGACCAACACCCAGAGAGCTGATCGCACACTGAGCACATCAGACCCGCCATGGCCTTAGGTCATCATCTCTTCCCTACCTCAATTTTCAGGCTTCAGAACCTAGACTTTATCTCCAATCACTGCCCAGCGGTGACTGTGATGCAGAAATCAGAACTCTTCCTTACCAATGGCAAGAAACCTTGTGGTCGGCATGCTGTCCAACATTCAGTGTAGGAGAAACCAGCATTCACCCTGAGGCCCCGCCCATTCTTGAGTGCGACGAGGGCATAAACACGCATTGTGACCCTCAGCGTGAGTCCTGTCCTCTAGTACGTCCTCTCAGTGGCTGGACCATCAGATGTCATAATGGGTTTGATATGTCCCTAGGCCCAAATTTTTAACCGAATTTCTGGTTGTTCAGTCGCCCCTCCCCAGATCTCTACTCTGGAATCTCTCATTTGGTGGGGCACCTGAGGTTGAAAAACAAAACAAAACAAATCAACAACAACAGAACAACGGACTTTTTCCATCCCACAAAATGACCCAAAACTCTTTGGACGGTGCCAAACCCCCAGAGAGTAAGACTCGTCCATTTCCCATGAAGTCACCCGGAAATATCACGACCATGAATGACAAGATATCCAGAGACAAAAACTTGAGCAAGAGCCTCACACTCGCCCTTTTTTCATATCCGAAGAGTTCTCCTCATGGTCCGTAGATCAGTTCTGCCATACCTATAACCTGAAACATAAGCCGATTTCGTGTTTTCAGACAACTGTTCAAACAGCCCTGGCTTACACACCCTACAGGCTCAGGCCCCTGGGGCCAAACCTGACGACTGTTTTTGCCCTCTCCAAGGGATTTGAATGAGCCCGTTCCAATGCCCACAACCCTACTAATAGGCTAAACCTCCAAAGTCCCTGAGGCCATCCCAATATTTGTGGCTTCCCAGGACAAACAGGGGCAATCTCGGCCCATCTGAGCACCTACTTGCCCTCAGAACCATAGACTGATATCCCCAGAGGTAAAAAGGAACGAACAGGCCCCTAGGCACCTATCGTATCCATTGGTTTGGCTTCCAGGCATCTCTCCTCAGAGGCCTTGATTTCAATAACAGCATATGGCTGTTTCTTGACTCACCCATCCAAACGAATCTCATCGACAAATGGGAAACTTGCACGAAGGAGCTGTGTGAAAGCCTCTCTTTAAGAGAACCTTTCAGGGCCCCAGTGCCATCGCTTCATTCCAATGTCTCCATAGACACAAAATCATATTAGGACACATCCACGGCAGAGTCCTTTTCAATTCAGCCTCCTCGGTTTCTCCCCCAGATCCAGCAGATCAAACCTGTCTTGTTGCATGCAGACAATTGGAATGCGAGGTGGGCTACTCAGCAATCCTTCCATAGAACCCTGCTCGGAAATGTTGTCCTGGAGCCAACCAACAGGTCTAAATTGTCCTGCAGAAGAATCTTTGCAGTTGGGAGCTTCTCACAACTCCCATCGTTGGAAATCCCCCATTGCCTCGTGATCCACCCCCCCTTCAAAAAGGGGCCATCAGGGACAGAATGTCCAACCTGAGCGTTCGTCTGATCCTCGCCCTGACTTCAGATGCACGAGATCTCGATTCAGGTCTGGAGATTGTGCCTGCCATATACTCACCCATAATCCTCGGCCTAGCTTGGGTTCTCAGACTTCCGTCCTCAGACTACTGGCCCACAAGCCCTCCAGTTTGGCAATCCAGACTACAATGCAGCACTCTGCCTGCCCTCCAGAAGAAAAACATTGCCCTCTGGGACTTCCCAGAAAGCCCAAATGAGGATCAACCTGCACGCCATTCAGCTGTACCCCAAATATATAGGCTGACCTGGGCACTAATGCCCTTTCTGACACAGCCTGAGCCTGGACCTCCTGGCCCCACACAGAATGCTGGCCGCACACTGGGCACATCAGACCCGCCATGGCCTTAGGTCGTCATTTCTTCTCAACCTCGGTTTTCAGGCTTCAGGACCTAGACCTTATCTCCAATCTCGGCCCGGGTTTGAAAATGATGCAAAAATCAGAACTCTTTCCCCATGGCAAGAAACCTTGTGGTTGGCCTGAGGTCCAAGGTTCAATGTACTTGAAACCAGTGTGGATATGAGGCCCCGCCCATGCTTGCGGGCCACTTGGTCACAAACACACATTGTGACCCTCAGCCTGAGCCCAGTCCTCAGGTAAGGCCTCTCAGTGGCTGGATGGAGAGACAGCATATTGGGTTTGCCATGCCCCTAGGCCCTAATTTTTAACCGTAGTTCGGGTTGTGTCTTCACACTTCCCCAGGGCTCTGCTTTGGAATTCCTCTTTTGATGGTACACCTTAGGTAACAAACATGAAAGGAGTCCTCCCATACCACAAATTGACGAAAAACAATTGGGATTGGGCCAAATCCACAGAGAGCAAGATTCGTCCATGACCCATGAGGCCTCCCCAACATTCCACGGCCATTGCTGATACAAAATCCAGAGACAAAAGCCTGAGCACGCCCCTCAGACTCGTTCATTCTTCATATCCTGAAGAGATCTTCAGATAAGAACCTACACGGCACTCGAATGCACCCAAAATATATAGTCTAACCTGGGCACTAATGCACTGTCTGACAAGATGAGCCCGGACCTCGTGAACAACACCCAGACAGCTGACCGCACACTGAGCACATCAGACCCGCCATGGCCTTAGGTCATCATCTCTTCCCTACCTCAGTTTTCAGGTTTCAGAACCTAGACCTTATCTCCAATCACTGCCCAGGGGTACTGTGATGCAGAAATCAGAACTCTTCCTTACCCATGGCAATAAACCTTGTGGTTGGCATGGTGTGCAATGTTCAGTGTAGGAGAAACCAGCATTCACCCTGAGGCCCCGCCCATTCTTGAGTGTGAGGAGGGCATAAACACGCATTGTGACACTCAGCGTGATTCCTGTCCTCTAGTACGTCCTCTCAGTGGTTGGACCATTAGATGTCATAATGGGATTTTCATGTCCCTAGGCCACAATTTTTAACCAGATTTCTGGTGGTCCAGTCGCCCCTCCCCAGGGCCCTACTCTTGAATCCCTCATTTGGTGGGACACCTGAGGTGAAAAACTAAACAAAACAAATCAACAGCAACAGAACAACGGACTTCTTCCATCCCACAGCATGACCCAAAACTCTGTGGACGGGGCCAAACCCCCAGAGAGTATGACTTTGCCATTTCCCATGAAGTCACCCCGAAATTTCACGACCATGAGTGACACGATATCCAGAGACAAAAACTTGAGCAAGAGCCTCACACTCGCCCTTTTTTCATATCCCGAAGAGTACTCCTCATGGTCCGTAGATCAGTTCTGCCATACCTATGACCCGAAATATAAGCCGAGTTTGTGTTTTCAGACAACTGTTCAAACAGCCCTTGCTTACACACCCTACAGGCTCAGACCCTGGTGCCAAACCTGACGACTGTTTTTGCCCTCTCCAAGGGAATTATATGTGCCCGTTCCAATGCCCACAACCCTACTAATAGGATAAACCTCCAAAGTCCCTGAGGCCATCCCAATATTTGTGGCTTCCCAGGACAAACAGGGGCAATCTGGGCCCATCTGAGCACCTACCGGCACTCTGCCTGCCCTCCAGAAGAAAAGCATTGCCCTCCGGGGCTACCCATAAACCCCAAATGAGGATCTACCTGCACGCCATTCGGCTCTACCCCAAATATATAGGCTGACCTCGGCACTATTGCCCTTTCTGACACTGCCTGAGCCTGGACCTCCTGGCCCACCTAGACATCTGTCCGTACACTGAGCACATCGGACCCGCCATGGCCTTAGGGCGTCATCTCTTCCCTACCTCGGTTTTCAGGCTTCAGAACCTAGACCTTATCTCCAATCCCTGCCCAGGGGTGACTGTGATGCAGAAATCAGAACTCTTCCTTACCCATGGCAAGAAACCTTGTGGTTGGCATGTTGTCCAACGTTCAGTGTAGGAGAAACCATCATTCACCCTGAGCCCCGCCCATTCTTGAGTGCGACGAGGGCATAAACACGAATTGTGACCCTCAGCGTGAGTCCTGTCCTCTAGTACGTCCTCTCAGTGGCTGGACCATTAGATCATAATGTGCTTGACATGTCACTAGGCCCCAATTTTTAACCAGATTTCTGGTTGTCCAGGCGCCCCTCCCCAGGGCTCTACTCTGGAATCCCTCATTTGGTGGGACACCTGAGGTTGAAAAACAAAACAAAACCAATCAACAACAACAGAACAACGGACTTCTTCCATCCCACAGAATGACCCCAAACTCTTTGGACGGGGCCAAACCCCCAGAGAGTAAGACTCGTCCATTTCCTATGAAGTCACCCGGAAATTTCATGAATATGAGTGACACGATATCCAGCGACAAAAACTTGAGCAAGAGCCTCACACTCGCCCTTTTTTCATATCCCGAAGAGTTCTCCTCATGGTCTGTAGATCAGTCCTGCGATACCTATGACCCGAAACAGAAGCCGAGTTTGTGTTTTCAGACACCTGTCCAAACAGCCCAGGCCTACACACCCTACAGGCTCAGGCCCCTGGAGCCAAACCTGACAACTGTGCTTGCCCTCTCCAAGGGAATTGTATGTGCCCATAACAATGGCCACAACCCTCCTAAGAGGATAAAACTCCAAAGTCCCTGAGGCCATCCCAATATTTGTGGCTTCCCAGGACAAACAGGGGCAATTGGGCCCATCTGAGCACCTACCGGCACTCAGACCCGTAGACTGATGTCCCAGAGGTAAAAAGGAACGAACAGGCCTCTAGGCACCTATCGGATCCATTGCTTTGGTTTCCAGGCATCTCTCCTCAGAGGCCTGGATTTCAATAACAGCATATGGCTGTTTCTTGACTCACCCATCAGAACAAATCTCATCTACACATGGGAAACTTGCACGATGGAGCTGTGTGAAAGCCTCTCTTTAGGAGATCCCTTCATGGCCCCAGTACCACCGCTTCATTCCAAGGTCTCCATAGACATATAATCATATTAGGACACATCCACGGGAGAGTCCATTTCAACTCAGCCTCCTCGGTTGCTACCCCAGATCCAGCAGATCTAACCTGTCTTGTTGCTTGGAGACAATTGGAATGAGAAGTGGGCTACCCAGCCATCCATCCTCAGAACCCTGCTCGGAATCGTTGTCCTGGAGCCAACCAACAGGTCTCAATTGTCCTGCAGAAGAATCTTTGCAGTTGGGAGCTTCTCACAACTCCCATCGTGGGAAAATCCCATGGCCTCGTGATCCACCCCCCTCTTCAAGAAGGGGCCATCAGGGACAGAATGACCAACCTGAGCGATCGACTGATCCTCGCCCTTGCTTCAGATGCGCGAGATCTCCATTCAGGTTGGTAGATTATGCCTGCCATATCCTCACCCAGAAACCTAGGCCTAGCTTGGGTTCTCAGACTTCCGTCCTCAGACTACTGGCCCACAAGCCCTCCAGTTAGGCAATCCAGAACTACAATGCAGCACTCTGCCTGCCCTCCAGAAGAAAAGCATTGCCCTCCGGGGCTACCCATAAACCCCAAATGAGGATCTACCTGCACGCCATTCGGCTCTACCCCAAATATATATGCTGACCTCGGCACTATTGCCCTTTCTGACACTGCCTGAGCCTGGACCTCCTGGCCCCACCTAGACAGCTGTCCGCACACTGAGCACATCGGACCAGCCATGGCCTTAGGTCGTCATCTCTTCTCAACCTCGGTTTTCAGGCTTCAGAACCTAGACCTTATCTCCAATCACGGCCCGGGTTTGAATATGATGCAGAAATCAGAACTCTTTCCCCATGGCAAGAAACCTTGTGGTTGGCATGTTGTCCAAGGTTCAGTGTAGTTGAAACCAGTGTGGCCCATGAGGCCCCGCCCATGCTTGCGGGCCACATTGGTCACAAACACACATTGTGACCCTCAGCCTGAGCCCAGTCCTCAGGTAAGGCCTCTCAGTGGCTGGATGGAGAGACAGCATATTGGGCTTGCCATACCCCTAGGCCCCAATTTTTAACCATAGTTCGGGTTGTCCTTTCACTCTTCCCCAGGGCTCTGCTTTGAATTCCTCTTTTGGTGGGACACCTGAGGTAACAAAACTGAAAGGAGTTCTCCCATCCCACAGATTGACGAAAAACAATAGGGATCCACAGAGAGCAATATTCGTCCATGGCCCATGAGGCCTCGCCAACATTCCACGGCCATCGCTGATACGAAATCCAGAGACAAAAGCCTGAGCACGCGCCTCAGACTCGCTCATTCTTCATATCCTGAAGAGTTCTTCAGATAAGAACCTACACGGCACTCGAAGGCACCCAAAATATATAGTCTAACCTGGGCACTAATGCACTGTCGGACAACCTAGCCCAGACCTCGTGACCAACACCCAGAAGCTGACCGCACACTGAGCACATCAGACCCGCCATGGCCTTAGGTCATCATCTCTTCCCTACCTCAGTTTTCAGGCTTCAGAACCTAGACCTTATCTCCAATCCCTGCCCAGGGGTGACTGTGATGCAGAAATCAGAACTCTTCCTTACCCATGGCAAGAAACCTTGTGGTTGGCATGTTGTCCAACGTTCAGTGTAGGAGAAACCATCATTCACCCTGAGCCCTGCCCATTCTTGAGTGCGACGAGGGCCTAAACACGAATTGTGACCCTCAGCGTGAGTCCTGTCCTCTAGTACGTCCTCTCAGTGGCTGGACCATTAGATCATAATGGGCTTGCCATGTCACTAGGCCCCAATTTTTAACCAGATTTCTGGTTGTCCAGTCGCCCCTCCCCAGGGCTCTACTCTGGAATCCCTCATTTGGTGGGACACCTGAGGTTGAAAAACAAAACAAAACCAATCAACAACAACAGAACAATGGACTTCTTCCATCTCACAGAATGACCCCAAACTCTTTGGACGGGGCCAAACCCCCAGAGAGTAAGACTCGTCCATTTCCCATGAAGTCACCCGGAAATTTCACGAACATGAGTGACACGATATCCAGAGACAAAAACTTGAGCAAGAGCCTCACACTCGCCCTTTTTTCATATCCCGAAGAGTTCTCCTCATGGTCTGTAGATCAGTCCTGCGATACCTATGACCCGAAACAGAAGCCGAGTTTGTGTTTTCAGACAACTGTCCAAACAGCCCTGGCCTACACACCCTACAGGCTCAGGCCCCTGGAGCCAAACCTGACAAATGTGCTTGCCCTCTCCAAGGGAATTGTATGTGCCCATTCCAATGGCCACAACCCTACTAAGAGGATAAAACTCCAAAGTCCCTGAGGCCATCCCAATATTTGTGGCTTCCCAGGACAAACAGGGGCAATTGGGCCCATCTGAGCACCTACCGGCACGCAGACCTGTAGACTGATGTCCCAGAGGTAAAAGGGAACGAACAGGCCTCTAGGCACCTATCGGATCCATTGCTTTGGTTTCCAGGCATCTCTCCTCAGAGGCCTGGATTTCAATAACAGCATATGGCTGTTTCTTGACTCACCCATCAGAACAAATCTCATCTACACATGGGAAACTTGCACGATGGAGCTGTGTGAAAGCGACTCTTTAGGAGAACCCTTCAGGGCCCCAGTACCACCGCTTCATTCCAAGGTCTCCATATACACATAATCATATTAGGACACATCCACGGGAGAGTCCATTTCAACTCAGCCTCCTCGGTTGCTACCCCAGATCCAGCAGATCTAACCTGTCTTGTTGCTTGGAGACAATTGGAATGCGAGGTGGGCTACCCAGCCATCCATCCTTAGAACCCTGCTCAGAATCGTTGTCCTGGAGCCAACCAACAGGTCTCAATTGGCCTGCAGACGAATCTTTGCAGTTGGGAGCTTCTCACAACTCCCATCGTGGGAAAACCCCCATGGCCTCGTGATCCACCCCCCTCTTCAAGAAGGGGCCATCAGGGACAGAATGACCAACCTGAGCGATCGACTGATCCTCGCCCTTGCATCAGATGCGCGAGATCTCCATTCAGGTTTGGTAGATTGTGCCTGCCATATCCTCACCCAGAAACCTAGGCCTAGCTTGGGTTCTCAGACTTCCGTTCTCAGACTACTGGCCCACAAGCCCTCCAGTTAGGCAATCCTGAACTACAATGCAGCACTCTGCCTGCCCTCCAGAAGAAAAGCATTGCCCTCCGGGGCTACCCATAAACCCCAAATGAGGATCTACCTGCACGCCATTCGGCTCTACCCCAAATATATAGGCTGACCTCGGCACTATTGCCCTTTCTGACACTGCCTGAGCCTGGACATCCTGGCCCCACCTAGACAGCTGTCCACACACTGAGCACATCGGACCCGCCATGGCCTTAGGTCGTCATCTCTTCTCAACCTCGGTTTTCAGGCTTCAGAACCTAGACCTTATCTCCAATCACGGCCCGGGTTTGAAAATGATGCAGAAATCAGAACTCTTTCCCCATGGCAAGAAACCTTGTGGTTGGCATGTTGTCCAAGGTTCAGTGTAGTTGAAACCAGTGTGGCCCATGAGGCCCCGCCCATGCTTGCGGGCCACATTGGTCACAAACCCACATTGTGACCCTCAGCCTGAGCCCAGTCCTCAGGTAAGGCCTCTCAGTGGCTGGATGGAGAGACAGCATATTGGGCATGCCATGCCCCTAGGCCTCAATTTTTAACCATAGTTCGGGTTGTCCCTTCACTCTTGCCCAGGGCTCTGCTTTGGAATTCCTCTTTTGGTGGGACACCTGAGGTAACAAACCTGAAAGGAGTCCTCCCATCCCACAGATTGACGAAAAACAATAGGGATCCACAGAGAGCAATATTCGTCCATGGCCCATGAGGCCTCGCCAACATTCCACGGCCATCGCTGATACAAAATCGAGAGACAAAAGCCTGAGCACGCGCCTCAGACTCGCTCATTCTTCATATCCTGAAGAGTTCTTCAGATAAGAACCTACACGGCACTCGAAGGCAGGCAAGATATATAGTCCAACCTGGGCACTAATGCACTTTCTTACAACCTAGCCCAGACCTCGTGACCAACACCCAGAAGCTGACCGCACACTGAGCACATCAGACCCGCCATGGCTTTAGGTCATCATCTCTTCCCTACCTCAGTTTTCAGGCTTCAGAACCTAGACATTATCTCCAATCCCTGCCCAGGGGTGACTGTGATGCAGAAATCAGAACTCTTCCTTACCCATGGCAAGAAACCTTGTGGTTGGCATGTTGTCCAACTTTCAGTGTAGGAGAAACCATCATTCACCCTGAGCCCCGCCCATTCTTGAGTGCGACGAGGGCATAAACACGAATTGTGACCCTCAGCGTGAGTCCTGTCCTCTAGTACGTCCTCTCAGTGGCTGGACCATTAGATCATAATGGGCGTTGACATGTCACTAGGCCCCAATTTTTTACCAGATTTCTGGTTGTCCAGTCGCCCCTCCCCAGGGCTCTACTCTGGAATCCATCATTTGGTGGGACACCTGAGGTTGAAAAACAAAACAAAACAAATAAACAACAACAGAACAACGGACTTCTTCCATCCCACAGAATGACCCCAAACTCTTTGGACGGGGCAAAACCCCCAGAGAGTAAGACTCGTCCATTTCCCATGAAGTCACCCGGAAATTTCACGAACATGAGTGACACGATATCCAGAGACAAAAACTTGAGCAAGAGCCTCACACTCGCCCTTTTTTCATATCCCGAAGAGTTCTCCTCATGGTCTGTAGATCAGTCCTGCGATACCTATGACCCGAAACAGAAGCCGAGTTTGTGTTTTCAGACAACTGTCCAAACAGCCCTGGCCTACACACGCTACAGGCTCAGGCCCCTGGAGCCAAACCTGACAACTGTGCTTGCCCTCTCCAAGGGAATTGTATGTGCCCATTCCAATGGCCTCAACACCACTAATATGATGAACCTCCAAAGTCCCTGAGGCCATCCCAATATTTGTGGCTTCCCAGGACAAACAGGGGAAATCTGGGCCCATCTGAGCCCCTTCCGGCACTCAGACCCGTAGACTGATATCCCCAGAGGTAAAAAGGAACGAACAGGCCCATAGGCCCCTATCGGATCTATTGCTTTGGTTTCCAGGCATCTCTCCTTAGAGATCCTTAGAACCCTTAGAACCCTGCTCTTGCGTATTTCCTTATGGGACATCCTTGAGCCATCCAACAGGTGTCGACTGACCCACAGGAGTCCTTGTTCATGGACCATCTCACAACTCATATCATGGAAAGCTTCCAAGTTCACATGATGCCCCCAATCTTCATGAAGTCGGATCATGGAAAGAAACTCCAACCTGAACCAACGGCTGATCTTCGCCTTGACTTCAGATGCACGAGATCTTGATTAAGCTCTCCAGAGTGCACCTGCTGTGCACTCACCCCAAAACCTAAGCATAGCTGGTGTTCTCAGACTTCCGTCCTCACTCTCCTGGACCATACGCCCTCCATTTTGGGATTTCCGATGACACAGTGCTGCACTCTGCCTGCCCTCTAGAAGAAAAACGTTGCCCTATGGGTGTACCCAGAAACCTCAAATGAGGATAAACCTGCATACCACTCAAATGTACACCAATTATATAGTCTAGCCTGTGCACTAATGCCCTGTCTGACACAACCTGAGGCCTGAATTCCCAACCGACACCCAGACAGCTTGCCGAACACTGAGAACATCTGAACCGCCATGGCCTTAGGTTGCCATCTCTTTCCAACCTGGTTTTCAGGCTACAGAAACTTAGACCTTATCTCTACTCATTTCCCATGGGTGAACGTGATGCAGAAATCATAACTCCTCCTTCCCTCTCGCCAGAATCTTGTGTTTGGCATCTTATCCAACGTTCAGTGTAGGACCCCTGTAGGGCCTACAGGAGTAGTAGTAGAGCCCCTGAGGGTAGTGTAGGGTCCCTGAGGCCCTGCCCATGCTTAAGAGCTGCGGTGGGCACAAACACACATTGGGACCCTCAGTTT
This sequence comes from Mustela putorius furo, assembly GCF_011764305.1. NCBI lineage: Eukaryota > Metazoa > Chordata > Mammalia > Carnivora > Mustelidae > Mustela > Mustela putorius. The sequence continues at coordinate 739,096 of NW_025421541.1, read as the reverse complement.
GAGCCCTGTCCTCAAGTAAAGCCTCTCAATGGCTGGACCATGATCCCGCATATGGGGCCTGCCATGCCCCAAGTCACCCAATCTTAACCAGATTTAGAGACATCTAGTCAACCCTAGTCAGGGCTCTGCTCTGGAATCCCTCTTTGGTGGGACATTTGAGGTAAGTAAACACAGAAAGGATTCCTCCCACCCACAGAATGACCCCAATCACTTGGGATCAGGCCACCCTAGAGAGAAATACTCCTCCATGGCCCATGAGGCCAGCCCGACATTCCACGGCCACTATTGACACAAAATCCAGAGACATAAGCCTCACCCTTAGGTCATAGCCCAAAAAATTCTCCTCATAGTATGTAGATCGGGCCTGCCATACCTACGTCCCCAAACCGTGTTTTCAGACTTCTATCCTGACATCCCTGTCCCACACACCCTCCAGGCTGAGGCCCCTGGAGCCACACCTCAGGACTGTGCCTGCCCTCTCCAAGGAAATTCTTCCCATTCCATTGGCCACAACCCTACAGATTAGGAGAAACCTCCAAAGTCCCAGAGGCCATTCCAATAGTGTAGGCCGCCCAGTACAAAGAGGGGTGATCTGTCACAAGCTGAGCAACCACCTCAATTCAACCGTAGACAGATATCCCAAGAGAAAGGTATTAAACTGGACAGGCCCCTAGAACGTAATTGGTTCCATTGCTTTGTTTCTAAGCATCTCTCCTCAGAGGCCTGTTTTCCAATACCAGCATATGGCGGATTGCAGAGATACCAATCAGAACAAATCTTGTCTCCACATGGGAAACTTATCCTTTGGAGCTCTGTAAAAACCTCCAGTTAGGAGAAACCTTCAGGTAACCGGAGCTACCGCCCTAATCCAAGGACTATATGGACACAAACCCGCATTATGACCATTCTGCAGGAGAGTACATTTCAACTCAGCCCCGTTGATTACTCCCCCAGAGCCAGAATATCAAATCCGCCTTGTCGCTAGGAGACAACTTGAATGTAAAGCAGACTCTCTAGGCATCCATCGTTGGAATCCTGCTCTGGCGCCGTTCCATATGGGATGTCCTGGGAGCCTTCCAACAGGTCTTGACTGTCCTGCAGAAGGAATCCTTGCAGATTGGAGCATCTCACAACTCCTATCGTGGGAAAACCTACATGGCCTCATGAGATGCTCCCCTTTATAAAGGGGCCATCATGGACAGAAACTCCAACCTGAGCCAACTTCTGATCCATTGCTTTGGTTTCTATGTATTTCTCCTCAGAGGCCTGGTTTCCAATATCAGAATATGGGGGTTTCCTAAGGAAACAATCAGAACAGATCTCATCTCCACATGAGAAACTTGCTCTTTGGAGCTGTGCCAATACCTCAGGTTAGGAGGATCCTTCAGGGCGCTGGCACCATGGCCCAATTCCAAGGTCTCCAAGGACACAAACTTACATTATGATCCATCCTCAGGAGAGTCCATTTCAAATCAGCCCCCTCGGCTGCTCACCCAGAGCCAGCAGATCAAACCTGCCTTGTCACTAGGAGACAGTTGGAATGCGAGGTGGGCTGCCCAGGCATCCATCCTTAGAACCCTGCTCTGGAGAATTTCTTTATGGGACGTCTTGAATCCAACCAACCTGTCTTGACTGTCTCGCAGAATGAATCCTTGCGGTTTGAAGCATCACACAATCCCACTGTGAGAAAACCTCCATTTCCTCATGATGCCCCACACCTTCATAAATGGGCCATCATGGACAGAAACTCCATCCTAAGCCAAAGTCTGATCCGCGCCCTGAATTCAGAAGCACGAGATCTCGATTCAGCACTTGAGAGTGTGCCTGCTGTGCCCTCGCCCCGAAACCTAAGCCTAACTTGTGTTCTCACACTTCCGTCTTCACAATCCTGGCACACCCCTCCAGTTTGGCAATTCTGGAGACACAATGCAGAACTCTGCCTGCCCTCCAGAAGAAAAATGTTGCACTATAGGGCTAACCAGAAACGCCAAATGAGTAACAACCTGCATGCCACTCCACCATACCCCAATTATACAATCTAGCCTGTGCACTAAAGCCCTGTCTGACACAGCCTGAAGGCAGACCTCCAGTCCAACACCCAGACAGCTGGCCGTACACTGAGCATATCAAACCCACAATGGCTTTCGGCCATCATCTCTACCCAACCTCAGTTTTCACCTTCAGAACCTAGACCTTATCTCCACTCACTGCTCAGGTGTGAACGTGATACAAGAATCAGAACTTCTCCTTCGCCATGGAAAGAAACCTTGTGGTTGGCATGTTGTCCAACGTTCATTGTAGGAGAAAGCAGCATGGACAATGAGGCCCCACCTATCCCTGAGGGCTACAATTTGCACAAACACACATTGTGACCCTCAGCGTGAGCCCTATCCTCATGTAAAGCCTCTTAGTGACTGGAACAACAGCCCACATATGGGGCTTGCAAAGCCCCTAGTCCCCCAATCTCAACCAGAGTTAGAGATGTCTAGTCACCTCTACTCAGGGCTCTGCTCTGGAATCCCTCTTTGGTGGGACACCTGAGGTAAAAAAAAAAATATACAGAAAGGACTCTTCCCATCCACAGAATGATCCCAACCACTTGGGATCAGGCCAAATAACCAGAGAAAGACTTGGCCATGGCCCATGAGGACACCCCGACATTCCACGGCCACCGTAGGCACAAAATCCAGAGACAAAAGCCTGAGCAAACGCCACATACTCGCCCTTTGTTCATAGCCCGGAAAATTCTCACGGTCTGTAGATCGAGCCTTCATACATACATCCCCAAACCTAAGCTGAGTTTGTGTTTTCAAACTTCTGTCCCCACAGTCCTGGCCCACACACCTTCCAAGCTGGGGCCCCTGGAGCCACACCTGAGGACTGTGGCTTCCCTCTCCAGGGGAATTCTGGCATTTCCATTGGCCACAACCCTTAGATTAGGAGAAACCTCCAAACTCCCCGAGGCCATCCCAATAATTTTGGCTGCCCAGGACAAACAGGGATGATCTTTCACAAGTTAGGAAACTACCTCCACTCAGACCCAGAGACAGATATCCCCATAGAACAAGATTGAACTGGACAGGCACTTAGGCCCTAATCAGATCAATTGCTTTTGTTTCCAGGCATCTCTCCTCAGAGGCCTGGTTACCAATACCAGCATATGGGGGATTACTGAGGCACTCATAGAAAAATCTCGTCTCCACATAGGAAATGTACTCTTTGGAGCTCTATAAAAACCTCTGTTTAGGAGAATCTTTCAGGGCCCCGGATCAAGTGCCCCATTCCAAGGTCTCCATGGACTTAAACCCACATTATGATCTATCCTCGGTAGAGTCCATGTCAACTCATCCCCCTTGGTTTCTCCCCCAGGGCCTGAAGATCAAACCTGCCTTGTTGCTAGGAGACAACTAGAATGGAAGGCGGGCTGCCCAGGCATCCATCCTTAGAACCCTACTCAGGAGTCGTTCCATATGGGATATCCTAGAGCCATCCAACAGGTCTCAAGTGTCCCACAGAAGGAATCTTTGCATTCTGGTGCATCTCACAACTCCCATTGTGGGAAAATCTTCATGTTCTCTTTAGACGCTCCACTTTATAAAGGGGCCATCATGGACAGAAACTCCAACCTGAGCAAACGTCTGATATTCGCCCTGGCTTCAGGTGCATGAGATCTTGATTCAGCTCTGCAGAGTGTGCCTTCTGTGACCTCACCGCAAAAACTAAGCCTAGCTTGTGTTCTCAGACTACCGTCCTCACACCCCTGGCCCAAAAGCCCTACAGTTTGGCAATACTGGGGCCACAATGCAGCACTCTGCCTGCCCTCCAGAAGAAAAACGTTGCCTTATGGAGCTACCTAGAAACCCGAATGAGGATCAACTGAACGCCACTCGACTGCACCCCAAATATACAGTCTACCCTGTCTAATGCCCTGTCTGACACAGCATGAGCCCACACCTCCAGACCTACGCTCAACAGCTAGCCACACACTGAGCTCATTGTACCCATCAGGTCCTTAGGTCTTCATCTCTTCCCAACCTCGGTTTTCGGGTTTCAGAACCTAGACCTAAACTCCAATCACTGTCCAGGGGTGAACGTGATGCAGAAATCACAACTCTTCCTTCGCCATGCCCGGAAACCTTGTGGTTGGCATATTCTCCAACGTTCAGTGTAGGAGAATCCAGCGTGGCCCATGAGGCCCTTCCCATGCTTGAGGGCCTTGTTGGGCACAAATAGGCATTGTGACCCTCAGCATGAGCCCTGTCCTCAAGGAAGACCTCTCAGTGTCTGAATCAAGAGCCCACATATTGGACTTGCCATGCCCCTAGGCCCCCAAACTTAAACAGAGGTGGGGTTATCCAGTTGTCCCTCCCAAGGACTCTGCACTGGAATCCCTCTTTTATTGGCACACATGAGGTACATAAAATAAAATAAAAACAGAAAGGACTCCTCCCATCCCACAGAATGTACCTAAACTCTTGGGATTGGGTCAAATTCTCAGAGAAGGAAAGCCGTCCACAACCCATGAGGCCACGCCAGCATTCGACCCACATTGTTGACACAAATCCAGAGACCAAACCTGAGCAAACACCTCAAACTGACCCTTTTTCTTAACCCGAAGTGTTATCACGTTCTGTAGATTGGGCGTGCTATACCTATGTCCCCAATCCTAAGCGGAGTTTGTGTTTTCAGACTTCTGTCCCCACAGGCCTGGCCCTACACCCTCAAGGCTGGGCCCCTATAGCCAAACTCAGAACTGTGCCTGCCCTCTCCAGGGGATTTCTGCCCATTCCATTGGCCACAACCCTATAGATTAGGAGATACTCCAAAGTCCCGAGGCCATTCTCAATATTATAGGCTGCCCAGGACAAACAGGGGCGATCTGACACAAGCCGAGCAACTACCTCCCCTCAGATCCATAGACACGAATCCCCAGGAAAGAGATTGAACCGGACAGGCACCTAGGCCCTAATCATATCCATTGCTTTTGTTTCCAGGCATCTCTCCTCAGAGGCCTGGTTTCCAATACCAGCATATGGGAGATTCCTTAGGCACTCATCAAAACAATTCTCTTCTCTACATAGGAAACGTACTCTTTAGAGCACCATCAAAACCTCCGGTTATGAACATCCCTCAAGGCCCCGGATCAAGCACCCCATTCCAAGGTCTCCATGGACACAAATGCACATTATGACCCATCCTCAACTCACCCATTTCAACACACCCGCCTCGGTTACTCCCCTAGATCCAGCAGATCGAACTTGCCTTGGCGCTATGAGACACCTGGAATGGGAGGCAGGCTGCCCAGGCATCCATCCTTAGAACCCTGCTCTGGATAGCTTCCTTATGGGATGTCCTGGAGCCAGCCATCCAGCAGGTCTCGACTGTCCCACGGAAGGAATCATTGCGGTTTGGAGCATCTCACAATTCCCATCATGGGAAAACCTCCATGGTCTCGTGACACCCTCCCCTTCATGAAGGGGCCGTCATGGACAGAAACTCCAACCTGAGCCAACGTCTGATCCTAGCTCTGTCTTCAGGTACACGGGATCTCGAATCATCTCTGCAGAGGGTTCCTGCCGTCCCCTCACCCCAAAATCTAAGTCTGGCTTGTGTTCTCAGAATTTTTTCCTCACACTCCTGGCTCACAAGCCTTCCAGTTTGGGAATTCTGGAGCCACTATGTGACACTGTGTCTGCTTCCAGAAGAAAAACGTTGCCCTCTGGGGCTTCCCAGTAACCACAAATGCGTACCAACCTGCACGAAACTCGACTGCACCCCAATGATACAGTCTAGCCTGGGCACTAATTCCCTGTCTGCCACAGCTTGAGCCTGCACCTCCCAACCCACACTCAAGAGCTGGCCGAACACTGAGCACATCAGACACACCATGGCCTTAGGTCTTCATCTCTTCCCAACCTCAGTTTTCAGGCTTCAGAACCTAGACCTTAAATCCAATCACAGTCCAGGAGTGAAAGTGTTGCAGAAATTAGAACTCCTTCTTCCCCATGGCCAGAAACCTTGTGGTTGCCATATTGTGCAACTTTCAGTGTAGGAGAAACCAGCATGGTACATTAGGCCACGCCCTGACTTGAGGGGCTCCTTGGGCACAAAAACACATTGTGAAACTCAATGTGAGCTCTATGCTCAAGGAAGGCCTCTCAGTGTCTGGACCAAGAGCCCACATATGGGGCTTGCCATGTTCTTAGGTCCCAATGTTAACCAGAGTTCTGGTTGTCCAGTCGCCCCTCCCCAGGACTCTGCTGTGGAATCCCTCTTTTGGTGGCCCACCTGAGGAAAAAAAAAAAAAAAAACAGAAAGGCCTCCTCCTTCCCACAGAATGACCCCAAACTCTTGGGATTGGGTCAAATCCCCAGAAAGGGAGCCTCATCGATGGCCCATGAGGACACCCGGACATTCCATGGCAATCGGTGACACATATCCAGAAAAAAATAAGCAGGAGCAAGCACCTCACTTTCGCCCTTTGTTCATATCCCGAAGAGTTCTCCTCACGGTCTATATATCGGGCCGGCCATACCTACAGACCCAAACCTAAGTGGAGTTTGTGTTTTCAGATTTTTGTCCAAATAGCCCTGGACCACACACGCTCCACACTTGGGTCCCTGGAGCCACACCTCAGGACTGTGCTTCCCTTTCAAGAGAATTCTTCCCATTCCATTGGCCACAACCTTGCAAATTAGGAAAAACCTCCAAAGTTACCGAGGCCATCCCAATAGTGTAGGGCGCCCAGGACAAACAGGTGTGATCTCAAACCAGCTGAGCAACTACCTCCACTCAGACAAAAGATGTCCCCAGAGAAGAATATTGAACCGGACAGGCCCCTAGGCCCTAATCAGATCCATTGCTTTGGTTTCCAGGCATCTCTCCTCAGAGGCCTCATTTCCAATACCAGCAAATGGTGGTTTCCTGAGGCACCAATAAGAACAAATCTCGTCTCCCCATGGAAAACTTGCTCATTGGAGCTTTGTTATCACCTCTGGTTAGGAGAATCCTTCAGGACCCTGGTGCCACTGCCCCATACCAAGGTCTCAATGGACTCAAACCAACATTAAGACCATCCTCAGGAAAGTCCATTTCAACTCATTTAAGACCATCCTCAGGAAAGTCCATTCCAACTCAGCCCCCTCTGATGCTACCCCAAGCCAGCCAGCAGATCAAACGTTTCTTGTTGCTAGGAGACAATTGGAATTGAGGCTGTCTGCCCAGGCATCCATACTTAGAACCCTGTTCTGGAAAAATACCTTAGGAGACGTCCTGGAGCCATCCAACAAATCTTAATTGTCCCACAGAAGGAATCCTTGCGGTTTGGAGCATCTCACAACTCTAATAGTGGGAAAACCCCCATGGCCGCATAATGCCCCCCCCCTTCATGAAGGGGCCAACATGGACAGAAACTCCAACCTGAGCCAAAGTCTGATCCTCGACCTGACTTCAGACCCATCAGATCTCAATTCAGCTCTGCAGAGTGTGCCTGCCATGTCCATTCCCCGAAACCTAAGCCTAGCTTGTGTTCTCAGACTTCCGTCCTCACTCTCCTGGCCAACAAGCCCTCCAGTTTGGGAATTCCGAAGCCACAATGCAGCACTCTGCCTGCCCTCCAGAAGAAAAACTTTGCCCTATGCTGCTAATAAGAAACCCCAAATGATTATCTAATGCATGCCACTCAACTGTAAAGCAATTATACAGCCTACCCTTAATACGAATGCCCTGTCTGGCACAGCCTGAGACAAGACATCCCAAACGACACCTAGACAGCTGGCTCCAACCTGGACACAAGGGACCCGCTATGGCTGTAGTTCGTCATCTCTTCCCAACCTCGGTTTTCAGGCTTCAGAACCTAGACCTTATCTCCAATCAATGCCCAGGGGTGAACGTGATGCAGAAATTATAATTCCTCCTTCCCCATGTCCAGAAACCTTGTGGTGGCATATTGTCCAACATTCAATGTGGGAAAACCTGCATTGTCGGAAAGTCCACGCCAGTGCTTGAGGGCCGCTTAGGGCACAGACATGCATTGTGACCTGTAGCGTGAGTCCCGTATTAAAGTAACGCCTCTCAGTGGCTGGACCAAGATCCTGCATATGGGGCTTGTCATATCCATAGGCCCCCAGGTTAACCAGAGAGCGAGTATTCCAGTTGTCAGTACCCACTTCTTGCTCCAGAATCCCTCTACTGGGGGGACACATGAAGCAGAAAACAGGACTCTTCCCTTCCCACAGAATGACCCCAAACTCTTGGGGGCTGGACAAACTACCAGAGAGGGAGACTTATACGACCCATGAGGCAACTCCTACATTAAATGGCCATTGTGGACAAAATATCCAGAGACAAAAGACTGAGCGACTGCCTCCCACTCACCCTTCTTTCATATCCAGAGGAGCTCCCCTCACGGACTGTAGATCAGGCCTGCCATAACCTCGGCCCCAAACCTGAGCTGAGTTTGGGTTTTTGGATGTCTGTCTGCACAGCAGTGGCCCACACTGCCTCCAGGTTGGGGTCTCTGGAGCCACACCACAGAACTGTGCCTGCTCTCTCCTAAGAAACTGCCCGTTCCATTGGCCACAACTCTACAAAATAGTAGAAACCTCAAGGTCCCCAAGGACATCCCACTACCGCAAGCCGCACTGGACAAACAGGGGCATTATGACACCAGCTGAGAAACTACTACCTCCATGCAGACACACAGACTGATATCCGCAGAGACGGAAGATTGAACCAGGCAGGCCCCTAGGCCCTATTATGAACTCTGGCTTTGGTGTCCAGGTATCACTCCTCAGAGGCCTGGGTTCGAAGACCAGCATATGGGGCTATCCGGAGGCACCAGACAGAACACCTCTCATCTCCGCATGGAAAGCTTCCTTGTTGGAGTTGTGTCAAACCCTTCGGGTTGGAGAATCCTGCAGAGTCCCTTAGCTACTGCCACATTCCAAGGTCTCCATGGCCACCAACCCACATTATGACTCATCCTCATGAAAGTCCATTTAAACTCAGCCTTCTTGGTAGCTCACCCAAGAGCCCGCAGATTGAGCGTGCCTTGTCTCGACCAGGCAATGGGAAGGGGAGTTGGCGTTTCTCGGCATCCATGCTTAGGCCCCTGCTCTTGAGTCTTTCTGTATGGGGCATCATGGAACCATCCCATAGTACTCGACTGTCCTGAAGAAGGAAACTTTGAAGTTTGGAGCAGCTCACAACTCCCAGCGTAGGGAAACCTCCCTGGCCTCATGACGCCCCCACCCCCTTCAGGAAGGGGCCGTCACGGACACAAACTCCAGCTTGAGGCAACATCTGATATTCGCCCTGAGCTCAGATGCAGGAGATCTCGATTCAGCCTCTGCACAGTGGGCCCAACCTCGTGCTACCTTGTGTTTTCAGACTTCCTTCCTCACACTCCTGGCAAACATGTCTTCAAGACTTGGAATTCTGGAACCAAAATGCAGCCCTATGCTGGCCCTCCAGAAGAAAAACGTTGCTCTATGGGGATCTCCATAAACCCCAAATGAGGATCAACCTGCTCGGTTCTCGACCTCACCCCAATTGGATTGTTCGGTTTGTCCATTCATCCCTCCCCAGAGCTCTGCTTTGGAATCCCTCTTTTGGTGGGACACCTGAGGTAACAAAACTAAAAGGACTCCTCCCATCCTTCAGATTGACCCCAAACAATTGGGATTGGACCAAATTCACAGAGAGGAAGTCTCGTCCATGGCCCATGAGGCCTCCCCGAGACTCCACAGCCATCGTTGACAACAAATCCAGAGACAAAAGTCTGAGCAAGCGCCTCACACTCGCTCTTTTGTCGTATCCCGAAGAGTTCTCCTCACGGTCTGTAGATCGGGCCTGCCATACCTACTTCCCAAACCTAAGCCAAGTTTGTGTTTTCAGACTTCTGTCCCCACATTCCTGGCCAACAGACCCTTCAGGTTGGGGCCCCTGGAACCACACATCAGGACTGTGCCTGTCCATACCACGGGAATTCTGCCCATTCCATTGTCCACAATCGTACAAATTAGGAAAAACCTCCAGAGTCCCCAAGGACATCCCAATAATGTAGGCCGCCCAGGACAAATAAGGGTCATCTGAAACCAGCTGAGCATCTACCTCTACTCAGCGTAGATGGATGTCCCCAGAGAAGAAGATTGAATCAGACAGGCCCCTAGGCCTGAATCAGATTCATTGCTTTCGGTTACAGGTATCTCTCCTCAGAGGCCTGGTTTCCAATATTAGCATATGGGGATTTCATGAGGCAGCAATCAGAACAAATCTCTTCTCCACATGGGAAAATTATCCTTTGAAGATGTCTCAAAAACTCCAGTTAGGAGAATCCTTCAGGGCCTGTGTGCCACTGCCCCATTACAAGGTCTCCATAGACACAAAAACACATTAGGACCCATCCACAGGAGAGTCCATTTCAACTCAGCGTATTCGGTTGCTCGGCGAGATCCAGCAGATCTAACTTGTCTTGTTGCTAGGAGACAATTGGAATGTGAGGTGGCCTACCCCGCCATCCGTCCTTAAAACCCTGCTCTGAATCATTCGCCTGGAGCCAACCAACAGGTCTCAATTGTCCTGCAGAAGAATCTTTGCAGTTGGGAGCTTCTCAGAACTCCCTTCGTGAGAGAACCGCCATGGCCACATAATCCCCCCCCTTCATAAAGGGGCCATCAGGGACATAATGTCCAACCTGAGCGATCGTCTGATCCTCACCCCGACTTCAGATGCACGGGATCTTGGTTCAGGTCTGTAGATTGTGCCTGCCATGTCCTCACCCAGAAACCTAAGCCTAGCAGTGTCCTCAGACTTCTGTCCACAGACTACTGGCTCACAAGTCCTCCAGTTTGGCAATCCAGAACTACAATGCAGCACTCAACCTGCCCTGAGAAGAAATACATTGCCCTCTAGGGCTACCTAGAAACCCCAAATGAAGATCAACCTGCACGACACTTGGCTATACCCAAAATATATAGGATGACCTGGGCAATAATGCCATTTCTGACACAGCCTGAGCCTGGACCTCCTAGGCCCACCCAGACAGCTGGCTAAAAACTGAGAACATCAGACCCCCAATGGCCTTAGGTCGTTATCCCTTCCTAACCACAGTTTTCAGGCTTCAGAACCTAGACCTTATCCCCAATCACTGCCCAGGTTTGAAAATGATGCAGAAATCAGAATTCCTTCCCGATGGCAGGAAAACTTGTGGTTGGCTTGTTGTCCAACGTTCAGTGTAGTGGAAACCAGTGTGTCCCTTGAGGCCCCGCCATTGCTCGCGGTCCAGGTAGGTAGCAAACACACATTGTGACCCTCAGCCTTAGCCCAGTCCTCAGGTAAGGCCTCTCAGTGGCTGGATGAAGAGACAGCATATTGGGCTTGCCATGCCCCTAGGCCCCAATTTTTAACCATAGTTCGTGTTGTCCCTTCACTCTTCCCCAGGGCTCTGCTTTGGAATTCCTCTTTTGGTGGGACACCTGATGTAACAACCCTGAAAGGAGTCCTCCATCCAACAGATTGACAAAAAACAATTGGGATTGGGCCAAATGAACAGAGAGCAAGATTCGTCCATGGCCCATGAGGCCTCCTCGACATTCCACGGCCATCGCTGATACAAAATCCAGAGACAAAAGCCTAAGCAAGCGCCTCAGACTCGCACTATCTTCATATCCTGAAGATGTCTTCTCATGGTTTGTAGATCGGGCCTGCCATACCTACGTCCCCAAACATAAGCTGAGTTTGTGTTTTCAGACTTCTGTCCTCAAAGTCCTGGGCCACACACCATCCAGGCTGGGGACCCTGAGCCACACATTAGGACTGTGCTTGTCCATACCACGGGTATTCTGCCCATTCCATTGTCCACATTCGTACATATTAGGAAAAACCTCCAGAGTCCCCAAGTACATCCCAATAATGTAGGCCACCCAGGACATACAAGGGTCATCTGAAACCAGCTGAGCATCTACCACTACTCAGCGTAGATGGATGTCCCCAGAGAAGAAGATTGAATCAGACAGGCCCCTAGGCCTGAATCAGATTCATTGCTTTCGGTTACAGGTATCTCTCCTCAGAGGCCTGGTTTCCAATATTAGCATATGGGGATTTCATGAGGCAGCAATCAGAACAAATCTCTTCTCCACATGGGAAAATTATCCTTTGAAGATGTCTCAAAATCTCCAGTTAGGAGAATCCTTCAGGGCCTGTGTGCCACTGCCCCATTTACAAGGTCTCCATGGACAGAAATCCACATTAGAACCCATCCACAGGAAATTCCATTTCAACTCAGCTCCCTTGGTTGCTCCCCCAGAGCGAGCAGACTGAACCTGTCTTGACTAGGAGACAATTGGAGTGCGAGGCGGGCTGCCCAACCATCCATCCTTAGAGCTCTGCTCTGGTGTCATTCCGTATGGGATGTCCTGGAGCCATCCAACAGGTCTCAAATGTCCAGCAGAAGGAATCCTTGAGTTTTGGAGCATCTCACAACTCCCAACCTGGGAAAATCTAGATGGCTTTGTGATGCCCCCCCCCCCATTTATGAAGGGGAAATCATGGACAGGAACTTCAACCTAAGACAACGTCTGATCTTCACCCTGAATTCAGATGCACGAGATCTCGATGCAACTCTGCAGAGTGTGCTTTCCTTTCCCTCGCCCTGAAACCTATGACTAGCTTGTGTTCTCAGACTTCCGTCTTCACACTCCTGGCCCCCAAACCCTCACATTTGGAAATTCGGGACACAAAATGAAGCATTCTGCCTGCCTTCCAGAAGAAAAATTTTGACCTATGGAGTTTCTCACATAACCCAAATGAGGATAGACATACATGGCACTCGAATGTACCCAAATTAGATAGTCTAACCTGGCCACTAATACACTGTCTGATAGGAATGAGCCGGACCTCCTGACCAAAACCGAGACAGCTGACCGCACACTGAGAACATCACACCCGCCATGGTCTTAGCTCGTTATCTCTTCACAACCTAACTTTTCAGGCTTCAGAACTTAGACAGTAACACCAAGCCCTGACAAAAGGGTTGAATGTGATGCAGAAATCAGAACTTCTCCTTACCCAAGGCAAGAAGCCTTGTGGTTGGAAAGTTGTCCAACGATCAGTGTAGGAGAAACCAGCATTCACCCTGAGGCCCCGCCCATTCTTGAGTGCAACGAGGGCATAAACACGCATTGTGACCCTCAGCGTGAGTCCTGTCCTCTAGTAAGTCCTCTCAGTGCCTGGACCATTAGATGTCATAATGGGCTTGACATGTCCCTAGGCCCCATTTTTAACCAGATTATTGGTTTTCCAGTCGCCCCTCCCCAGGGCTTTACTCTGGAATTCCTCATTTGGTGGGACACCCAAGGTTAAAAAACAAAACAAAACAAAACAACAACAAGAACAACAACAAAAACGGACTTCTTCCATCCCACAGAATGACCTCAAACTCTTTGGACAAGGCCAAACCCAAGAGAATAAGACTCATCCATTTCCCATGAAGTCTCCCGGAAATTTCACGACCATGAGTGACACGATATCCAGAGACAAAAACTTGATCAAGAGCCTCACACTCGCCCTTTTTTCATATCCTGAAGAGTTCTCCTCAAGGGCTGTAGATCAGTCCTGCCATACCTATGACCCGAAACATAAGCCGAGTTTGTGTTTTCAGACAACTGTCCAAACAGCCCTGGCCTAAACACCCTACAGGTTCAGGCCCCTGGAGCCAACCTGAGGACTGTACTTGCCCTCTCCAAGGAAATTCTGTGTGACCATTCCAATGGCCACAACCCTACTAATAGGATAAACCTACAAAGTCCCTGATGCCATCCCAATAGTAGTGGTTTCCCAGGACAAACTGGAGTAATCTGAGCCCATCCGAGAACCTACCTGCACTAAGACCTGTAGACTGATGTTCCAGGAGGTAAAAAGGAACGAACAGGCCCCTACGCACTAATCGGACCCATTGCTTTGGTTTCCAGGCATCTCTCCTCAGAGGCCTGGATTTCAATACCAGCATATGGCTGTTTCTTGACTCACACATCAGTACAAATCTCATCTACACATGGGAAACTTGCACGATGGAGCTGTGTGAAAGCCTCTCTTTAGGAGAACCATCAGGGCCCCATTGCCACCGCTTCATTCCACGGTCTCCATAGACACAAAAACACATTAGGACCCATCCAAAGGAGAGTCCATTTCGAATGAGCGTATTCGGTTGCTCTACGAGATCCAGCAGATCTAACTTGTCTTGTTGCTAGGAGACAATTTGAATGAGAGGTGGGCTACCAAGCCATTCATCCTTAAAACCTTGCTCAAAATCGTTGGCCTGGAGCCAACCTACAGGTCTCATTTGTCCTGCAGAGGAATCTTTGCAGTTGGGAGCTTCTCACAACTCCCATCGTGAGAGAAACCCCATGGCCTCGTGTTCCCCCCCCCCCTTTATAAAGGGGCCATCAGGGACATAAGGTCCAAACTGAGTGATCGTCTGATCCTCACCCTGACTTCAGATACACGAGATCTCGGTTCAGGTCTCCAGTTTGTGCCTGCCATGTCCTCACCCAGAAACCTAAGCCTAGCTTGTGTCCTCAGGCTTCTGTCCACAGACTACTGGCTCACAACCCACCAGTTTCGCAATCCAGAACTATAATGCAGCACTCTACCTGCCCTGCAGAAGAAATACATTGCCCTCTGGGGCTACCTAGAAACCCCAAATGAAGATCAACCTGCACGACACTTGGCTATACCCAAAATATATAGGATGACCTGGGCAATAATGCCCTTTCTGACACAGCCTGGGCCTGGATCGCCTAGGCCCACCCAGACAGCTGGCTACAAACTGAGAACATCAGACCCCCCATGGCCTTAGGTCGTTATCCCTTCCCAACCTCAGTTTTCAGGCTTCAGAACCTAGACCTTATCTCCAATCACTGCCCAGGTTTGAGAATGATGCAGAAATCAGAACTCCTTCGCGATGGCACGAACACTTGTGGTTGGCTTGTTGTCCAACGTTCAGTGTAGTGGAAACCAGTGTGTCCCTTGAGGCCCCGCCATTGCTCGCGGTCCAGATAGGTAGCAAACACACATTGTGACCCTCAGCCTTAGCCCAGTCCTCAGGTAAGGCCTTCAGTGGTTGGATGAAGAGACAGCATATTGGGCTTGCGATGCCCATAGGCCCCAATTTTTAACCATAGTTCGTGTTGTACCTTCACTCTTCCCCAGGGCTCTGCTTGGAATTCCTCTTTTTGTGGGACACCTGATGTAACAACCCTGAAAGGAGTCCTCCATCCAACAGATTGACGAAAAACAATTGGGATCGGGCCAAGTCCACAGAGAGCAAGATCCGTCCATGGCCCTAGCGGCCTCTCCAACATTGCACGGCCATCGCTGAAACAAAATCCAGAAACAAAAGCCTGAGCGTGCGCCTCAGATTCGCTCATTCTTCATATCCTGAGGAGTTCTTCAGATAAGAACCTACACGGCACTCGATGCACCCAAAATATATAGTCTAACCTGGGCACTAATGCACTGTCTGACAACCTGAGCACGGACCTCGTGACCAACACCCAGACAGCTGACCGCACACTGAGCACATCAGACCCGCCATGGCCTTATTTCATCATCTCTACCCTACCTCAGTTTTCAAGCTTCAGAACCTAGACTTTATCTCCAGTCACTGCCCAGGCGTGACTGTGATGCAGAAATCAGAACTCTTCCTTACCCATGGCAAAAAACCTTGTGGTTGGCATGTTCTCCAACGTTCAGTGTAGGAGAAACCAGCATTCACCCTGAGGCCCTGCCTATTCTTGAATGCGATGAGGGCATAAACACGCATTGTGACCCTCAGCGTGAGTCCTGTCCTCTAGTACGTCCTCTCAGTGGCTGGATCATTAGATGTCATAATGGGCTTCACATGTACCTAGGCCCCAATTTTTAACCAGATTTTTGGTTGTCCAGTCGCCCCTCCCCAGGGCTCTACTCTGGAATCCCTCATTTGGTGGGACACCTGAGTTTGAAAAACAAAACAAAACAAATCAACAGCAACAGAACAACGGACTTCTTCCCTCCCACAGAATGACACCAAACTCTTAGGACGGGGCCAGACCCCCAGAGAGTAAGACTCGTCCATTTCCCATGGAGTCACCCGGGAATTTCACGACCATGAGTGACACGATATCCAGAGACAAAAACTTGATCAAGAGCCTCACACTCGCCCTTTTTTCATATCCCGAAGAGTTCTCCTCATGGTCTGTAGATCAGTCCTGCCATACCTATGACCCGAAACATAAGCCGAGTTTGTGTTTTCAGACAACTGTCCAAACAGCACTGGCCTACACACCCTACAGGCTCAGGCCCCTGGAGCCAAACCTGACGACTGTGCTTGCCCTCTCCAACGGAATTGTATGTGCCCATTGCAATGGCCACAACCCTACTAATAGGATAAACCTCCAAATCTCTGAGTCCATCCCAATATTTGTGGCTTCCCAGGACAAAGAGGTGCAATCTGGTCCCATCTGAGCACCTACCAGCACTCAGACGCGTAGACTGTTGTCCCCAGAAGTAAAAATGAACGAGCAGGCCCTTAGGAACCTATCGGTTCCATTGCTTTGGTTTCCAGGCATCTCTCCTCAGAGGCCTGGATTTCAATAACAGCATATGGCTGTTTCTTGACTCACCCATCAGAACAAATCTCATCTACACATGGGAAACTTGCACGATGGAGCTGTGTGAAAGCAACTCTTTAGGAGAACCCTTCAGGGCCCCAGTGAAACCGCTTCATTCGAACGTCTCCATAGACACAAAATCATATTAGGACACATCCACGGGAGAGTCCATTTCAACTGAGCCTCCTCGGTTGCTCCCCCAGATCCAGCAGATCTAAACTGTCTTGTTGCATGGAGACAATTGGAATGCGAGGTGGGCTACCCAGCCATCCATCCTTAGAACCCTGCTCGGAATCGTTGTCCTGGAGCCAACCAACAGGTCTCAATTGTCCTGCAGAAGAATCTTTGCAGTTTGTAGCTTCTCACAACTCCCATCGTGGGAAAACCCCCATGGCCTCGTGATCCACCCCCCCTTCAAGAAGGGACCATCAGGGACAGAATGTCCAACCTGAGCGATCGTCTGACCCTCGCCCTGACTTCAGATGCACGAGATCTCGATTCAGGTCTGGAGATTGTGCCTGCCATATCCTCACCCATAATCCTACGCCTAGCTTGGGTTCTCAGTCTTCCGTCCTCAGACTACTGGCCCACAAGCCCTCCAGTTTGGCAATCCAGACTACAATGCAGCACTCTGCCTGCCCTCCAGAAGAAAAACATTGCCCTCTGGGGCTACCCAGAAATCCCAAATCAGGATCAACCTGCACGCCATTCGGCTGTACCCCAAATATATAGGCTGACCTGGGCACTAATGCCCTTTATGACACAGCCTGAGCCTGGACCTCCTGGCCCCACCCAGACAGCTGGCCGCACACTGAGCATATCGGACCCGCCATGGCCTTGGGTCCTCATCTCTTCTCAACCTCGGTTTTCAGGATTCAGAACCTAGACCTTATCTCCAATCACGGCCCGGGTTTGAAAATGATGCAGAAATCAGAACTCTATCCCCATGGCAAGAAACCTTGTGGTTGGCATGTTGTCCAATGTTCAATGTAGTTGAAACCAGTGTGGCCCGTGAGGCCATGCCCATGCTTGTGGGCCACATTGGTCACAAACACACATTGTGACCCTCAGCCTGAGCCCAGTCCTCAGGTAAGGCCTCTCAGTGGCTGGATGGAGAGACAGCATATTGGGCTTGCCATGCCCCTAGGCCCAATTTTTAACCGTAGTTCGGGTTGTGTCTTCACTCTTCCCCAGGGCTCTGCTTTAGAATTCCTCTTTTGGGGTGACACCTGAGGTAACAAACATGACAGGATTCCTCCCATCCCACAGATTGACGAAAAACAATTGGGATCGGGCCAAATCCACAGAGAGCAGGATTCGTCCATGGCCCATGAGGCCTCCCCAACCTTCCACGGCCATCGCTGATACAAAATCCAGAGACAAAAGCCTGAGCACGCGCCTCAGACTCGCTCATTCTTCATATACTGAAGAGTTCTTCAGATAAGAACCTACACGACACTCGAATGCACCCAAAATATATAGTCTAACCTGGGCACTAATGCACTGTCTGACAACCTGAGCACGGACCTCGTGACCAACACCCAGACAGCTGACCGCACACTGAGCACATCAGACCCGCCACGGCCTTAGGTCATCATCTCTTCCCTACCTCAGTTTTCAGGCTTCAGAACCTAGACGTTATCTCCAATCACTGCCCAGGAGTGACTGTGATGCATAAATCAGAAATCTTCCTTACCCATGGAAGAAACCTTGTGGTCGGGATGTTGTCCAACGTTCAGTGTAGGAGAAACGAGCATTCACCCTGAGGCCCCGCCCATTCTTAAGTGCGAGGAGGGCATAAACACGCATTGTGACCCTCAGCGTGAGTACTGTCCTCTAGTACGTCCTCTCAGTGGCTGGATCATTAGATGTCATAATGGGCTTCACATGTCCCTAGGCCCCAATTTTTAACCAGATTTCTGGTTGTCCAGTGGCCCCTCCCCAGGGCTCTACTCTAGAATCCCTCATTTGGTGGGACACCTGAGGTTGAAAAACAAACAAAACAAATCAACAACTACAGAACAACGGACTTCTTCCATCCCACAGAATGACCCCAAACTCTTTGGACGGGGCCTAACCTCCAGAGAGTAAGACTCGTCCATTTCCCATGAAGTCACCCGGAAATTTCACGACCATGAGTGACACGATATCCAGAGACAAAAACTTGAGCAAGAGCCTCACACTCGCCCTTTTTTCATATCCCGAAGGGTTCTCCTCATGGTCTGTAGATCAGTCCTGCCGTACCTATGACCCGAAACATAAGCCGAGTTTGTGTTTTCAGACAAATGTCCAAACATCCCTGGCCTACACACCCTACAGGCTCAGGCCCCTGGAGCCAAACCTGACGACTGTGCTTGCCCTCTCCAAGGGAATTGTATGTGCACATTCCAAAGGACACAAACCTTCTAATAGGATAAACCTCGAAAGTCCCTGAGGCCATTCCAATATTTGTGGCTTCCCAGGACAAATAGGGGCAATCTGGGCCCATCTGAGCACGTACCGGCACTCAGACCCGTAGACTGATGTCCCCAGAGGTAAAAGGAACGAACAGGCCCCTAGGCACCTATCGGATCCATTGCTTTGGTTTCCAGGCATCTCTCCTCAGTGGCCTGGATTTCAATAACAGCATATGGCTGTTTCTTGACTCACCAACCAGAACAAATCTCATCTACACATGGCAAACTTGCACGATGGAGCTGTGTGAAAGCTTCTCTTTAGGAGAACCCTTCAGGGCCCCAGTGAAACCACTTCATTCCAACGTCTCCATAGACACAAAATCATATTAGAACACATCGACAGGAGAGTCCATTTCAACTCAGGCTCCTCGGTTGCTCCCCCAGATCCAGCAGATCTAACCTGTCTTGTTGCATGGAGACAATTGGAATGCGAGGTGGGCTACCCAGCCATCCATCCTTAGAACCCTGCTCGGAATCGTTGTCCTGGAGCCAACCAGCAGGTCTCAATTGTCCTGTAGAAGAATCTTTGCAGTTTGTAGCTTCTCACAACTCCCAACGTGGGAAAACCCACATAGCCTCGTGATCCACCCCCCCTTCAAGAAGGGGCCATCAGGGACAGAATGTCCAACCTGAGCGATAGTCTGACCCTCGCCCTGACTTCAGATGCACGAGATCTCGATTCAGGTCTGGAGATTGTGCCTGCCATATCCTTACCCATAATCCTAGGCCTAGCTTGGTTTCTCAGTCTTCCGTCCTCAGACTACTGGCCCACAAGCCCTCCAGTTTGGCAATCCAGACTACAATGCAGCACTCTGCCTGCACTCCAGAAGAAAAACATTGCCCTCTGGGGCTACCCAGATACCCCAAATCAGGATCAACCTGCACGCCATTCGGCTGTACCCCAAATATATAGGCTGACCTGGGCACTAATGCCCTTTCTGACACAGCCTGAGCCTGGACCTCCTGGCCCCACCCAGACAGCTGGCCGCACACTGAGCAAATCGGACCCGCCATGGCCTTAGGTCGTCATCTCTTCTCATCCTCGGTTTTCAGGATTCAGAACCTAGACCTTATCTCCAATCATGGCCCGGGTTTGAAAATGATGCAGAAATCAGAACTCTATCCCCATGGCAAGAAACCTTGTGGTTGATATGTTGTCCAATGTTCAATGTAGTTGAAACCAGTGTGGCCCATGAGGCCACGCCCATGCTTGCGGGCCACATTGGTCACAAACACACATTGTGACCCCTCAGCCTGAGCCCAGTCCTCAGGTAAGGCCTCTCAGTGGCTGGATGGAGAGACAGCATATTGGGCTTGACAGGCCCCTAGGCCCCTATTTTTAACCGTAGTTCGGGTTGTCCCTTCGCTTCTCCTGGGCTCTGTTTTGGAATTCCTCTTTTGGTGGGACACCTGAGGTAACAAACCATGAAAGAAGTCCTACCATGCAACAGTATGACGAAAAACAATTGGGATCAGGCCAAATCCACAGAGAGCAAGATTCGTCCATGGCCCATAACGCCTCCCCAACATTCCACGGCCATCGCTGTTACAAAACCCAGAGACAAAAGCCTGAGCACGCGCCTCAGACTCACTCATTCTTCATATCCTTAACAGTTCTTCAGAAAAGAACCGACACGGCACTCTAAGGCACCCAAAATATATAGTCTAACCTGGGCACTAATGCACTGTCTGGCAACCTGAGCCCAGACCTCGTGACCAACACCCAGACAGCTGACCACACACTGAGCACATCAGACCCGCCATGGCCTTAGGTCATCATCTCTTCCCTACCTCAGTTTTCAGGCTTCAGAACCTAGACCTTATCTTCAATCACTGCCCATGGGTGACTGTGATGCAGTAATCAGAACTCTTCCTTACCCATGGGAAGAAACCTTGTGGTTGGCTGTTGTCCAACTTTCAGTGTAGGAGAAACCAGCATTCACCCTGAGGCCCCGCCCATTCTTGAATGCGACGAGGGAATAAACACGCATTGTGACCCGCAGCGTGAGTCCTGTCCTCTTCTACGTCCTCTCAGTGGCTGGAACATTAGATGTCATAATGGGCTTGACATGTCCCTAGGCCCCAATTTTTAGCCAGATATCTGGTTGTCCAGTCGCTCCGCCCAAGCGTCTACTCTAGAATCCCTCATTTGGTGGGACACCTGAGGTTGAAAAACAAAACAATACAAATCAACAACAAGAGAGCAACGGACTTCTTCGATCCCACAGAATGACCACAACGCTTTGGACGGGGCCAAACCCCCAGAGAGTAAGACTCATCCATTTCCCATGAAGTACCCGGACATATAAGGACCATGAGTGACACGATATCCAGGAACAAAAACTTGAGCAGAGCCTCACAATCGCCCTTTTTCATATCCCGAACAGTTCTCCTCATGGTCTGTAGATCAGTCCTGCCATACCTATGACCCGAAAAATAAGCCGAGTTTGTGTTTTCAGACAACTGTCCAAACAGCCCTGGCTTACAGACCCTACAGGCTCCGGCCCCTGGACACAAACCTGACGACTGTGATTGCCCTATCCAAGGGAATTGTATGTGCCCATTCCAATGGCCACAAACTTACTAAGAGTATAAACATCCAAAGTGCCTGAGGCCATCCCAATATTTGTGGCATCCCAGGACAAATGGGGCAATCTGGGCCCATCTGAGCACCTACCGGCGCTCAGCCCCGTAGTCTGATATGCCGAGAATTATAAAGGAACGAACAGGCACCTATGCACCTATCGGATCCATTGCTTTGTTTTCCAGGCATCTCTCCTCAGAGGTCTGGATTTCAATAAGAGCATATGGCTTTCTTGATTCACCCATCAGAACAAATCTCATCTGCACATGGGAAACTTGCACGATGGAGCTATGTGAAAGCCTCTCTTTAGGAGAACCCTTCAGGGCCCCATTGCCACCGCTTCATTCCAAGGTCTCCATAGACACAAAATCATATTAGGACACAACCACGGGACAGTCCATTTCAACTCAGCCTCCTCCGTTGCTCCCCTAGGTACAGCAGATGTATCCTGTCCTGTTGCTTGGAGACTATTGGAATGCGAGGTGTCCTCCCAACCATCCATCCTTAGAACCCTGCTCGGAATCGTTGTCGTGGATCCATCCAACCGGTCTCAATTGTCCTGCAGAAGAATCTTTGCAGTTGGCAGCTTCTCACAACTCCCATCGTGGGAAAACCCCCATGGCCTCGTGATCCACCGCCCTTTCAAGAAGGGGCCATCAGGGACAGAATGTCCAACCTGAGCGATCGTCTGATCCTCGCCCTGACTTCAGATGCACAAGAACTTAATTGAGGCCTGTAGATTGTGCCTGCCATATCCTCACCAGAAACCTAGGCCTATCTTGGGTTCTCAGACATCCGTCGTCAGAAACTGGCCCACAATCCCTCCAGTTTGGCAATCCAGAACTACATTGCAGCACTCTGCCTGCCCTCCAGAAGAAAAACATTGCCCTCTGGGGCTACCCAGAAACGCCAAATGAGGATCAACCTACACGACATTCAGCTGTACCCCAAATATATAGGCTGACCTGGGCACTAAAGCCCTTTCTGACACAGCCTGAGCTTGGACCTCTTGGCCCCACCCAGACAGCTGGCCGCACACTGAGCACATCGGACCCGCCATGGCCTTAGGTCGTCATCTCTTCTCAACCTCGGTTTTCAGGCTTCAGTACCTAGACCTTATCTCCAATCACGGCCCGGGTTTTTAAATGATGCAGACATCAGAACTCTTTCCCCATGGCAAGATACCTTGTGGTTGGCATGTTGTCCAAGGTGCAGTGTAGTTGATACCAGTGTGGCCCATGAGGCCCCGCCCATGCTTGCGGGCCACATTGGTCACAAACACACATTGTGACCCCTCAGCCTGAGCCCAGTCCTCAGGTAAGGCCTCTCAGTGGCTGGATGGAGAGACAGCATATTGGGCTTGACAGGCCCCTAGGCCCCAATTTTTACCCGTAGTTCGGGTTGTCCCTTCGCTTCTCCTGGGCTCTGTTTTGGAATTCCTCTTTTGGTGGGACACCTGAGGTAACAAACCTGAAAGAAGTCCTCCCATCCAACAGATTGACGAAAAAAACAATTGGGATCAGGCCAAATCCACAGAGAGCAAGATTCGTCCATGGCCCATGACGCCTCCCCAACATTCCACGGCCATCGCTGTTACAAAACCCAGAGACAAAAGCCTGAGCACGCGCCTCAGACTCACTCATTCTTCATATCCTGAACAGTTCTTCAGAAAAGAAACTACACGGCACTCTAAGGCACCCAAAATATATAGTCTAACCTGGGCACTAATGCACTGTCTGGCAACCTGAGCCCGGACCTCGTGACCAACACCCAGACAGCTGACCACACACTGAGCACATCAGACCCGCCATGGCCTTAGGTCATCATCTCTTCCCTACCTCAGTTTTCAGGCTTCAGAACCTAGACCTTATCTCCAATCACTGCCCAGGGGTGACTGTGATGCAGTAATCAGAACTCTTCCTTACCCATGGCAAGAAACCTTGTGGTTGGCATGTTGTCCAACTTTCAGTGTAGGAGAAACCAGCATTCACCCTGAGGCCCCGCCCATTCTTGAGTGCGACGAGGGCAAAAACACGCATTGTGACCCTCAGCGTGAGTCCTGTCCTCTAGTACGTCCTCTCAGTGGCTGGACCATTAGATGTCATAATGGGCTTGACATGTCCCTAGGCCCCAATTTTTAACCAGATTTCTGGTTTTCCAGTCGCCCTTCCCCAGGGCTCTACTCTGGAATCCCTCATTTGGTGGGACACCTGAGGTTGAAAAACAAAACAAAACAAATCAACAACAACAGAGCAATGGACTTCTTCCATCCCACAGAATGACCCCAACTCTTTGGACGGGGCCAACCCCCAGAGAGTAAGACTCATCCATTTCCCATGAAGTACCCGGACATATAACGACCATGAGTGACACGATATCCAGGAACAAAAACTTGAGCAGAGCCTCACAATCGCCCTTTTTCATATCCCGAACAGTTCTCCTCATGGTCTGTAGATCAGTCCTGCCATACCTATGACCCGAAACATAAGCCGAGTTTGTGTTTTCAGACAACTGTCCAAACAGCCCTGGCCTACAGACCCTACAGGCTCCGGCCCCTGGACACAAAACCTGACGACTGTGATTGCCCTATCCAAGGGAATTGTATGTGCCCATTCCAATGGCCACAAACTTACTAAGAGTAGTATAAACCTCCAAAGTGCCTGAGGCCATCCCAATATTTGTGGCATCCCAGGACAAATGGGGCAATCTGGGCCCATCTGAGCACCTACCGGCGCTCAGCCCCGTAGTCTGATATGCCGAGAATTATAAAGGAACGAACAGGCACCTATGCACCTATCGGATCCATTGCTTTGTTTTCCAGGCATCTCTCCTCTGAGGTCTGGATTTCAATAACAGCATATGGCTTTCTTGATTCACCCATCAGAACAAATCTCATCTGCACATGGGAAACTTGCACGATGGAGCTATGTGAAAGCCTCTCTTTAGGAGAACCCTTCAGGGCCCCAATGCCACCGCTTCATTCCAAGGTCTCCATAGACACAAAATCATATTAGGACACATCCACGGGAGAGTACATTTCAACTCACCTCCTCGGTTGCTCCCCTAGGTACAGCAGATGTATCCTGTCCTGTTGCTTGGAGACTATTGGAATGCGAGGTGTCCTCCCAGCCATCCATCCTTAGAACCCTGCTTGGAATCGTTGTCGTGGATCCATCCAACCGGTCTCAATTGTCCTGCAGAAGAATCTTTGCAGTTGGCAGCTTCTCACAACTCCCATCGTGGGAAAACCCCCATGGCCTCGTGATCCACCGCCCATTTAAGAAGGGGCCATCAGGGACAGAATGTCCAACCTGAGCGATCGTCTGATCCTCGCCCTGACTTTAGATGCACGAGAACTTAATTGAGGCCTGTAGATTGTGCCTGCCATATCCTCACCAGAAACCTAGGCCTAGCTTGGGTTCTCAGACCTCCGTCCTCAGAAACTGGCCCACAATCCCTCCAGATTGGCAATCCAGAACTGCATTGCAGCACTCTGCCTGCCCTCCAGAAGAAAAACATTGCCCTCTGGGGCTACCCAGAAACCCCAAATGAGGATCAACCTGCACGACATTCAGCTGTACCCCAAATATATAGGCTGACCTGGGCACTAAAGCCCTTTCTGACACAGCCTGAGCTTGGACCTCTTGGCCCCACCCAGACAGCTGGCCGCACACTGAGCACATCGGACCCGCCATGGCCTTAGGTCGTCATCTCTTCTCAACCTCGGTTTTCAGGCTTCAGTACCTAGACCTTATCTCCAATCATGGCCCGGGTTTTAAAATGATGCAGACATCAGAACTCTTTCCCCATGGCAAGATACCTTGTGGTTGGCATGTTGTCCAAGGTGCAGTGTAGTTGATACCAGTGTGGCCCATGAGGCCCCGCCCATGCTTGCGGGCCACATTGGTCACAAACACACATTGTGACCCCTCAGCCTGAGCCCAGTCCTCAGGTAAGGCCTCTCAGTGGCTGGATGGAGAGACAGCATATTGGGCTTGACAGGCCCCTAGGCCCCAATTTTTACCCGTAGTTCGGGTTGTCCCTTCGCTTCTCCTGGGCTCTGTTTTGGAATTCCTCTTTTGGTGGGACCGGAGGAGGTAACAAACCTGAAAGAAGTCCTCCCATCCAACAGATTGACGAAAAAAACAATTGGGATCAGGCCAAATCCACAGAGAGCAAGATTCGTCCATGGCCCATGACGCCTCCCCAACATTCCACGGCCATCGCTGTTACAAAACCCAGAGACAAAAGCCTGAGCACGCGCCTCAGACTCACTCATTCTTCATATCCTGAACAGTTCTTCAGAAAAGAAACTACACGGCACTCTAAGGCACCCAAAATATATAGTCTAACCTGGGCACTAATGCACTGTCTGGCAACCTGAGCCCGGACCTCGTGACCAACACCCAGACAGCTGACCACACACTGAGCACATCAGACCCGCCATGGCCTTAGGTCATCATCTCTTCCCTACCTCAGTTTTCAGGCTTCAGAACCTAGACCTTATCTCCAATCACTGCCCAGGAGTGACTGTGATGCAGTAATCAGAACTCTTCCTTACCCATGGCAAGAAACCTTGTGGTTGGCATGTTGTCCAACTTTCAGTGTAGGAGAAACCAGCATTCACCCTGAGGCCCCGCCCATTTCTTGAGTGCGAGGAGGGCAAAAACACGCATTGTGTGACCCTCAGCGTGAGTCCTGTCCTCAAGTACGTCCTCTCAGTGGCTGGACCATTAGATGTCATAATGGGCTTGACGTGTCCCTAGGCCCCAATTTTTAACCAGATTTCTGGTTGTCCAGTCGCCCCACCCCAGGGCTCTACCCTGGAATCCCTCATTTGGTGGGACACCTGAGGTTAAAAAAAAAAAAAAAAAAAACAACAACAACAACAACGGACTTCTTCCATTCCACAGAATGACCCCAAACTCTTTGGACGGGGCAAAAACCCCAGAGAGTAAGACTCGTCCATTTCCCATGAAGTCACCCGGAAATTTCACGACCATCACTGAACGATATCCAGAGACAAAATCTTGAGCAAGAGCCTCACACTCGCACTTTTTTAATATCCCGAAGCGTTCTCCTCATGGTCTGGAGATCAGTCCTGCCATACCTATAACGCGAAACATAAGCCGAGCCGAGTTTGTGTTTTCAAACAACTGTCCAAACAGCCGTGGCCTACACATCCTACAGGCTGAGGCCCCTGGAGCCACCCCTGACGACTGTGCTTGCCCTCTCCAAGGAAATTGTATGTGTCCATTCCAATGGCCACAACCCTACTAAGAGGATAAATCTCCAAGTCTCTGAGGCCATCCGAATATTTGTGGCTTCCCAGGACAAACAGGGGCAATCTGGGCCCATCTGAGCCCCTACCGGCACTCAGACCCGTAGACTGATGTCCCCAGAGGTAAAAAGGAAAGAACAGGCCCCTAAGCACCTATTGGATCCATTGCTTTTGTTTCCAGGCATCTCTCCTCAGAGGCCTGGATTTCAATAACAGCATATGGCTGTTTCTTGACTCACCCATCAGAACAATTCTCATCTAAACATGGGAAACTTGCACGATGGAGCTGTGTGATAGCCTCTCTTTAGGAGAACCTTTCAGGGCCCCAGTGCCACCGCTTCATTCTAAGGTCTCCATAGACACGAAATCATATTAGGACACATCCACGGGAGAGTACATTTCAACTCAGCGTCCTCGGTTGCTCCCCCATATCCAGCAGATCTAACGTGTATTGTTGCTTGGAGACAATTGGAATGCGAGGTGGGCTACCCAGCCATCCATCCTTAGAACCCTGCTCGGAATTGTTGTCCTGGAGCCAACCAACAGGTCTCAATTGTCCTGCAGAAGAATCTTGCAGTTGGGATCATCTCACAACTCCCATCGTGGGAAATTCACCATGGCCTCGTTATCCACCCCCCGCTTCAAGATGGGGCCATCAGGGACAGAATGTCCAACCTGAGCGATCGTCTGATCCTCGCCCTGACTTCACATGCACGAGATCTCGATTAAGGTCTGAAGATTGTGCCTGCCATTTCCTCAAACAGAAACCTAGGCCTAGCTTGGGTTCTCAGACCTCCATCCTCAGAATACTGGCTCACAAGCCCTCTAGTTTGGTAATCCAGAACTACAATGCAGCACTCTGCCTGCCCTCCAGAAGAAAAACATTGCCCTCTGGGGCTACCCAGAAACCCCAAATGAGGATCAACCTGCACGCCATTCGGCTGTACCCCAAATACATAGGCTGACCTGGGCACTAATGCCCTTTCTGACACAGCCTGAGCCAGGACCTCCTGGCCCCACCAAGACAGCTGGCCACACACTGAGCACATCTGACCCGCCATGGCCTTAGGTCGTCATCTCTTCTCAACCTCGGTTTTCAGTCTTCAGAACCTAGACCTTTGCCCCAATCACAGCCCGGGTTTGAAAATGATGCAGAAATCAGAACTCTTTCCCCATGGCAAGAAACCTTGTGGTTGGCATGTTTTCCAAGGTTCATTGTACTTGAAACCAGTGTGGCCCATGAGGCCCCGCCCATTTTGCGAGCCACATTAGTCACAAACACACATTGTGACCCTCAGCCTGAGCCCAGTCCTCAGGTAAGGCCTCTCAGTGGCTGGATGGAGAGACAGCATATTGGGCTTGACAAGCCCCTAGGCCCCAATTTATAACCATAGTTCGGGTTGTCCCTTCACTCTTCCCCAGTGCTCTGCTTTGGATTTCCTCTTTTGTGTGGGACACCTGAGGCAACAAACCTGAAAGGAGTCCTCCCATCCCACAGATTGACAAAAAACAATTGGGATCGGGCCAAATCCACAGAGAGCAAGATTCGTCCTTGGCCCATGAGGCCTCCCCAACAATCCATGGCCAAGGATGATACAAAATCCAGAGACAAAAGCCTGAGCACGCGCCTCAAACTCGCTCATACTTCATATCCTGAAGAATTCTTCAGATAAAACCTACACGGCACTCTAAAGCACCCAAAATATATAGTCTAACCTGGGCACTAATGCACTGTCTGACAACCTGAGCCCGGATCTCGTCAACAACACCCAGACAGCTGACCGCACACTGAGCACATCAGACCCGCCATGGCCTTAGGTCATCATCTCTTCCCTACCTCAGTTTTCAGGCTTCAGAACCTAGAACTTACCTCCAATCACTGCCCCTGGGTGACTGTGATGCAGAAATCAGAACTCTTCCTTACCCATGGCAAGAAACCTTGTGGTTGGCATGTTGTCCAACGTTCAGTGTAGGAGAAAAAAACAGCATTCACCCTGACGCCCCGCCCATTCTTGAGTGCGACGAGGGCAAAAACACGCATTGTGACCCTCAGCGTGAGTCCTGTCCTCTAGTACGTCTTCTCAGTGGCTGGAACATTAGATGTCATAATGGGCTTGACATGTCCCTAGGCCCCAATTTTTAACCAGATTTCTGGTTGTCCAGTCTCCCCTTCCCAGGGCTCTACTCTGGAATCCCTCATTTGGTGGGGCACCTGAGGTTGAAAAACAAAACAAAAAAAAAATCAACAACAACAACAGAACAACGGACTTTTTCCATCCCACAGAATGACCCCAAACTCTTTGGACGGGGCGAAACCCCCAGAGAGTAAGACTCGTCCATTTCCCATGAAGTCACCCGGAAATTTCACGACTATGAATGACACGAAATCCAGAGACAAAAACTTGAGCAAGAGCCTCACACTCGTCCTTTTTTCATATCCCGAAGAGTTCTCCTCATGGTCTGTAGATCAGTCCTGCCATACCTATGACCCAAAACATAAGCCGAGTTTGTGTTTTCAGACAACTGTCCAAACAGCCCTGGCCTACACACCCTACAGGCTCAGGCCCCTGGAGCCAAACATGAAGACTGTGCTTGCCCTCTCCAAGGGAATTGTATATGCCCCATTCCAATGGCCACAACCCTACTAATGGGATACAACTCCAAAGTCCCTGAGGCCATCCCAATATTTGTGGCTTCCCAGGACAAACAGGGGCAATCTGGGCCCATCTGATCACCTACCGGGACTCAGACACGTAGACTGATGTCCCCAGAGGTAAAAAGGAACGGACAGGCCCATAGGCACCTATCGGATCTATTGCTTTGGTTTCCAGGCATATCTCCTTAGAAATCCTTAGAACCCTTAGAACCCTGCTCTTGCGTATTTCCTTATGGGATATCCTTGAGCCATCCAACAGGTTTCGACTGTCCCATAGGAGTCCTTGTTCATGGGTCACCTCACAACTCATATCATGGAAAGCTTCCAAGGTCACATGATGCCCCCAATCTTCATGAAGTCGGACCATGGAAAGAAACTCCAACCTGAGCCAACGGCTGATCTTCGCCTTGACTTCAGATGCACGAGATCTAGATTAAGCTCTTCAGAGTGCACCTGCTGTGCCCTCACCCCAAAAACCTAAGCATAGCTAGTGTTCTCAGAATTCCGTCCTCACTCTCCTGGACCACACGCCCTTCATTTTCGGATTTCCGATGACACAGTGCTGCACTCTGCCTGCCCTCTAGAAGAAAAACGTTGCCCTATGGGTCTACCCAGAAACCGCAAATGAGGATAAACCTGCATGCCACTCAACTGTACACCAATTATATAGTCTACCCTGTGCACTAATACCCTGTCTGACACAACCTGAGGCCTGAATTCCCAACCGACACCCAGACAGCTTGCCGTACACTGAGAACATCTGAACCGCCATGGCCTTAGGTTGCCATCTCTTTCCAACCTGGTTTTCAGGCTACAGAAACCTAGACCTTATCTCTACTCATTTCCCATGGGTGAACGTGATGCAGAAATCATAACTCCTCCTTCCCTCTCGCCAGAATCTTGTGGTTGGCATCTTATCCAAAGTTCAATGTAGGACCCCTGTAGGGCCTACAGGAGTAGTAGTAGGGCCCCTGAGGGTAGTGTAGGGTCCCTGAGGCCCTGCCCATGCTTAAGAGCTGTGGTGGGCACAAACACACATTGGGACCCTCAGTTTGAACCCTGTCCTCAAGTAAAGCTTCTCAGTGGGTGGACCATGAGCCCACATATGGGCCCTGCCATGCCGCAAGTCACCCAATCTTAACCAGATTTAGAGACATCTAGTCACCCCTACTCAGGGCTCTGCTCTGGAATCCCTCTTTGGTGGGACATTTGAGGTAAGTAAACAGAGAAAGGATTCCTCCCACCCACAGAATGACCCCAATCACTTGGGATCAGGCCATCCCCAGAGAGAAAGACTCCTCCATGGCCCATGAGGCCAGCCCGACATTCCACAGCCACTATTGACACAAAATCCAGAGACATAAGCCTCACCCTTAGGTCATAGCCCAAAAAATTCTCCTCATAGTCTGTAGATCGGGCCTGCCATACCTACGTCCCCAAACAGAAGCCGAGTTTGTGTTTTCAGACTTCTATCCTGACATCGCTACCCACACACCCTCCAGGCTGAGGCCCCTGGAGCCACACCTCAGGACTGTGCCTGCCCTCTCCAAGGAAATTCTTCCCATTCCATTGGCCACAACCCTACAGATTAGGAGAAACGTCCAAAGTCCCAGAGGCCATTCCAATAGTGTAGGCCGCCCAGTACAAAGAGGGGTGATCTGTCACAAGCTGAGCAACGACCTCAACTCACCCGTAGACAGATATCCCCAAGAGAAAGGTATTAAACTGGAGAGGCCCATAGAACGTAATTGGTTCCATTGCTTTTGTTTCTAAGCATCTCTCCTCAGAGGCCTGTTTTCCAATACCAGCATATGGGGGATTCCAGAGATACCAATCAGAACAAATCTTGTCTCCACATGGGAAACTTATCCTTTGGAGCTCTGTAAAAACCTCCAGTTAGGAGAAACCTTCAGGTAACCGGAGCCACCGCCCTATTCCAAGGTCTCCATGGACACTAACCCGCATTATGACCATTCGGCAGGAGAGTACATTTCTACTCAGCCCAGGTGATTACTCCCCCAGAGCCAGAATATCAAACCTGCCTTGTCGCTAGGAGACAACTGGAATGCAAAGTAGACTCTCTAGGCTTCCATCGTTGGAATCCTGCTCTGGCGCCGTTCCATATGGGATGTCCTGGGAGCCTTCCAACAGGTCTTGACTGTCCTGCAGAAGGAATCCTTGCAGATTGGAGCATCTCACAACTCCTATCGTGGGAAAACCTACATGGCCTCATGAGATGCTCCCCTTTATAAAGGGGCCATCATGGACAGAAACTCCAACCTGAGCCAACTTCTGATCCATTGCTTTGGTTTCTATGTATCTCTCCTCAGAGGCCTGGTTTCCAATATCAGAATATGGGGGTTTCCTAAGGAAACAATCAGAACAGATCTCATCTCCACATGAGAAACTTGCTCTTTGGAGCTGTGTCAATACCTCAGGTTAGGAGCATCCTTCAGGGCGCTGGCACCATGGCCCAATTCCAAGGTCTCCAAGGACACAAACTTACATTATGATCCATCCTCAGGAGAGTCCATTTCAAATCCACCCCCTCGGCTGCTCACCCAGAGCCAGCAGATCAAACCTGCCTTGTCACTAGGAGACAGTTGGAATGCGAGGTGGGCTGCCCAGGCATCCATCCTTAGAACCCTGCTCTGGAGAATTTCTTTATGGGACGTCTTGAATCCAACCAACCTGTCTTGACTGTCTCGCAGAATGAATCCTTGTGGTTTGAAGCATCACACAATCCCACTGTGAGAAAACCTCCATTTCCTCATGATGCCCCACACCTTCATAAATGGGCCATCATGGACAGAAACTCCATCCTAAGCCAAAGTCTGATCCGCGCCCTGAATTCAGAAGCATGAGATCTCGATTCAGCACTTGAGAGTGTGCCTGCTGTGCCCTCGCCCCGAAACCGAGGCCTAACTTGTGTTAGCAGACTTCCGTCTTCACAATCCTGGCCACACCCCTCCAGTGTGGCAATTCTGGAGACACAATGCAGCACTCTGCCTGCCCTCCAGAAGAAAAATGTTGCCCTATAGGGCTAACCAGAAACGCCAAATGAG
Source organism: Mustela putorius furo (assembly GCF_011764305.1). Taxonomy (NCBI): domain Eukaryota; kingdom Metazoa; phylum Chordata; class Mammalia; order Carnivora; family Mustelidae; genus Mustela; species Mustela putorius. The sequence continues at coordinate 706,402 of NW_025421541.1, read as the reverse complement.
TAACAACCTGCATGCCACTCGACCATACCCCAATTATACAATCTAGCCTGTGCACTAAAGCCCTGTCTGACACAGCCTGAAGGCAGACCTCCAGTCCAACACCCAGACAGCTGGCCGTACACTGAGCATATCAAACCCACAATGGCTTTCGGCCATCATCTCTACCCAACCTCAGTTTTCACCTTCAGAACCTAGACCTTATCTCCACTCACTGCTCAGGAGTGATCGTGATACAAGAATCAGAACTTCTCTTTCGCCATGGAAAGAAACCTTGTGGTTGGCATGTTGTCCAACGTTCATTGTAGGAGAAAGCAGCATGGACTATGAGGCCCCACCTATCCCTGAGGGCTACAATTTGCACAAACACACATTGGGACCCTCAGCGTGAGCCCTATCCTCATGTAAAGCCTCTTAGTGACTGGAACAAAGGCCCACATATGGGGCTTGCCAAGCCCCTAGTCCCCCAATCTCAACCAGAGTTAGAGATGTCTAGTCACCCCTACTCAGGGCACTGCTCTGGAATCCCTCTTTGGTGGGACACCTGAGGTTAAAAAAAGAAATACAGAAAGGACTCTTCCAATCCACAGAATAATCCCAACCACTTGGGATCAGGCCAAATCACCAGAGAAAGACTTGTCCATGGCCCTTGAGGACACCCCGACATTCCACGGCCACCATAGGCACAAAATCCAGAGACAAGAGCCTGAGCAAACGCCACATACTCGCCCTTTGTTCATAGCCCGGAAAATTCTCACGGTCTGTAGATCGAGCCTTCATACATACATCCCCAAACCTAAGCTGAGTTTGTGTTTTCAGACTTCTGTCCCCACAGTCCTGGCCCACACACCATCCAAGCTGGGGCCCCTGGAGCCACACCTGAGGACTGTGGCTTCCTTCTCCAAGTGAATTCTGCCATTTCCATTGGCCAAAACCCTATAGATTAGGAGAAACCTCCAAACACCCCGAGGCCATCCCAATAGTGTTGGATGCCCAGGACAAACAGGGATGATCTTTCACAAGTTAGGAAACTACCTCCACTCAGACCCAGAGACAGATATCCCCATAGAATAAGATTGAACTGGACAGGCACTTAGGCCCTAATCAGATCCATTGCTTTTGTTTCCAGGCATCTCTCCTCAGAGGCCTGGTTACCAATACGAGCATATGGGGGATTACTGAGGCACTCATAGAAAAATCTCGTCTCCACATAGGAAATGTACTCTTTGGAGCTCTATAAAAACCTCTGTTTAGGAGAATCTTTCAGGGCCCCGGTTCAAGCGCCCCATTCCAAGGTCTCCATGGACTTAAACCCACATTATGATCTATCCTCGGTAGAGTCCATGTCAACTCATCCCCCTTGGTTTCTCCCCCAGGGCGTGCAGATCAAACCTGCCTTGTTGCTAGGAGACAACTAGAATGGGAGGCGGGCTGGCCAGGCATCCATCCTTAGAACCCTACTCTGGAGTCGTTCCATATGGGACATCCTAGAGCCATCCAACAGGTCTCAAGTGTCCCACAGAAGGAATCTTTGCAGTCTGGTGCATCTCACAACTCCCATTGTGGGAAAATCTTCATGGCCTCTTGAGACGCTCCACTTTATAAAGGGGCCATCATGGACAGAATCTCCAACCTGAGCAAAACGTCTGATATTCGCCCTGGCTTCAGGTGCATGAGATCTTGATTCAGCTCTGCAGAGTGTGCCTTCTGTGCCCTCACCCCAAAAACTAAGCCTAGCTTGTGTTCTCAGACTACCGTCCTCACACCACTGGCCCAAAAGCCCTACAGTTTGGCAATACTGGGGCCACAATGCAGCACTCTGCCTGCCCTCCAGAAGAAAAACGTTGCCTTATGGAGCTACCTAGAAACCCGAATGAGGATCAACTGAACGCCAATCGACTGCATCCCAAATATACAGTCTACCCTGTCTAATGCCCTGTCTGACACAGCATGAGCCCACATCTCCAGACCTACGCTCAACAGCTAGCCACACACTGAGCTCATTGTACCCATCAGGTCCTTAGGTCTTCATCTCTTCCCAACCTCGGTTTTTCGGGTTTCAGAACCTAGACCTAAACTCCAATCACTGTCCAGGGGTGTACGTGATGCAGAAATCACAACTCTTCCTTCGCCATGGCCGGAAACCTTGTGGTTGGCATATTCTCCAACGTTCAGTGTAGGAGAATCCAGCGTGGCCCATGAGGCCCTTCCCATGCTTGAGGGCCTTGTTGGGCACAAATAGGCATTGTGACCCTCAGCATGAGCCCTGTCCTCAAGGAAGACCTCTCAGTGTCTGAATCAGGAGCCCACATATAGGACTTGCCATGCCCCTAGTCCCCCAAACTTAAACAGAGGTGGGGTTATCCACTTGTCCCTCCCAAGGACTCTGCTCTGGAATCCCTCTTTTATTGGCACACATGAGGTACATAAAATAAAATAAAAAACAGAAAGGACACCTCCCATCCCACAGAATGTACCCAAACTCTTGGGATTGGGTCCAATCCGCAGAGAAGGAAAGCTGTCCACAACCCATGAGGCCACGCCAGCATTCGACCCACATTGTTGACCCAAATCCAGAGACAAAACCTGAGCAAGCACCTTAAACTCACCCTTTTTCATATCCCGAAGTGTTATCACGGTCTGTAGATTGGTCGTGCCATACCTATGTCCCCAATCCTAAGCGGAATTTGTGTTTTCAGATTTCTGTCCCCACAGGCCTGGCCCACACACCCTCAAGGCTGGGCCCCTATAGCCAAACTCAGAACTGTGCCTGCCCTCTCCAGGGGATTTCTGCCCATTCCATTGGCCACAACCCTATAGATTAGGAGAAACTCCAAAATCCCGAGGCCATTCCCAATATTATAGGCTGCCCAGGACAAACAGGGGCGATCTGACACAAGCTGAGCAACTACCTCCCCTCGGATCCATAGACACGTATCCCCAGGAAGGAGATTGAACCGGACAGGCACCTAGGCCCTAATCATATCCATTGCTTTTGTTTCCAGGCATCTCTCCTCAGAGGCCTGGTTTCCAATACCAGCATATGGGAGATTCCTTAGGCACTCATCAAAACAATTCTCTTCTCTACATAGGAAACGTACTCTTTAGAGCTCCATCAAAACCTCCGGTTATGAACTTCCCTCAAGGCCCCGGATCAAGCACCCCATTCCAAGGTCTCCATGGACACAAATGCACATTATGACCCATCCTCAACTCACCCATTTCAACACACCCGCCTCGGTTACTCCCCTAGATCCAGCAGATCGAACTTGCCTTGGCGCTATGAGACACCTGGAATGGGAGGCAGGATGCCCAGGCATCCATCCTTAGAACCCTGCTCTGGATAGCTTCCTTATGGGATGTCCTGGAGCCATCCAGCAGGTCTCGACTGTCCTACGGAAGGAATCATTGCGGTTTGGAGCATCTCACAATTCCCATCATGGGAAAACCTCCATGGCCTCGTGACACCCTCCCCTTTATGAAGGGGCCGTCATGGACAGAAACTCCAACCTGAGCCAACGTCTGATCCTAGCTCTGTCTTCAGGTACACGGGATCTCGAATCATCTCTGCAGAGGGTTCCTGCCGTGCCCTCACCCCCGAAATCTAAGTCTGGCTTGTGTTCTCAGAATTTTTTCCTCACACTCCTGGCTCACAAGCCTTCAAGTTTGGGAATTCTGGAGCCACTATTGGCACTGTGTCTTCCTTCCAGAAGAAAAAAACGTTGCCCTCTGAGGCTACCCAGTAACCACAAATGAGTACCAACCTGCACGAAACTCGACTGCACCCCAATGATACAGTCTAGCCTGGGCACTAATTGCCTGTCTGCCACAGCCTGAGCCTGCACCTCCCAACCCACACTCAACAGCTGGCCGAACACTGAGCACATCAGACACACCATGGCCTTAGGTCTTCATCTCTTCCCAACCTCAGTTTTCAGGCTTCAGAACCTAGACCTTAAATCCAATCACAGTCCAGGAGTGAAAGTGTTGCAGAAATTAGAACTCCATCTTCCCCATGGCCAGAAAACTTGTGGTTGCCATATTGTGCAACGTTCAGTGTAGGATAAACCAGCATGGTACATTAGGCCACGCCCTGACTTGAGGGGCTCCTTGGGCACAAAAAACACATTGTGAAACTCAATGTGAGCCCTATGCTCAAGGAAGGCCTGTCAGTGTCTGGACCAAGAGCCCACATATGGGGCTTGCCATGTTCTTAGGTCCCAATGTTAACCAGAGTTCTGGTTGTCCAGTCGCCCCTCCCCAGGACTCTGCTGTGGAATCCCTCTTTTGGTGGTCCACCTGAGGTAAAAAAAAAAAATAAATAAATAAACAGAAAGGCCTCCTCCTTTCCCACAGAATGACCCCAAACTCTTGGGATTGGGTCAAATCCCCAGAAAGGGAGCCTCATCGATGGCCCATGAGGAAACCCGGGCATTCCATGGCAATCGGTGACACATATCCAGAAAAAAATAAGCAGGAGCAAGCACCTCACTTTCGCCCTTTGTTCATATCCCGAAGAGTTCTCCTCACGGTCTATATGTCGGGCCGGCCATACCTACAGACCCAAACCTAAGTGGAGTTTGTGTTTTCAGACTTTTGTCCAAATAGCCCTGGACCACACACGCTCCACACTTGGGTCCCTGGAGCCACACCTCAGGACTGTGCTTCCCTTTCAAGAGAATTCTTCCCATTCCATTGGCCACAACCTTGCAAATTAGGAAAAACCTCCAAAGTTACCGAGGCCATCCCAATAGTGTAGGCTGCCCAGGACAAAGAGGTGTGATCTCAAACCAGCTGAGCAACTACCTCCACTCAGACAAAAGATGTCCCCAGAGAAGAATATTGAACCGGACAGGCCCCTAGGCCCTAATCAGATCCATTGCTTTGGTTTCCAGGCATCTCTCCTCAGAGGCCTCATTTCCAATACCAGTAAATGGTGGTTTCCTGAGGCACCAATAAGAACAAATCTCGTCTCCCCATGGAAAACTTGCTCATTGGAGCTTTGTTATCACCTCTGGTTAGGAGAATCCTTCAGGGCCCTGGTGCCACTGCCTCAAGCCAAGGTCTCAATGGACTCAAACCAACATTAAGACCATCCTCAGGAAAGTCCATGTCAACTCATTTAAGACCATGCTCAGGAAAGTCCATTCCAACTCAGCCCCCTCTGATGCTACCCCAAGCCAGCAGATCAAACATTTCTTGTTCCTAGGAGACAATTGGAATTGAGGCTGTCTGCCCAGGCATCCATACTTAGAACCCTGTTCTGGAAAAATACCTTAGGAGACGTCCTGGAGCCATCCAACAAATCTTAATTGTCCCACAGAAGGAATCCTTGCGGTTTGGAGCATCTCACAACTCTAATAGTGGGAAAACCCCCATGGCCTCATAATGCCCCCCCCCTTCATGAAGGATCCAACATGGAAAGAAACTCCAACCTGAGCCAAAGTCTGATCCTAGACCTGACTTCAGACTCATGAGATCTCAATTCAGCTCTGCAGAGTGTGCCTGCCATGTCCATTCCCCGAAACCTAAGCCTACCTTGTGTTCTCAGACTTCCGTCCTCACTCTCCTGGCCCACAAGCCCTCCAGTTTGGGAATTCCGAAGCCACAATGCAGCACTCTGCCTGCCCTCCAGAAGAAAAACTTTGCCCTATGCTGCTAATAAGAAACCCCAAATGATTATCTAATGCATGCCACTCGACTGTAAAGCAATTATAGAGCCTACCCTGAATACGAATGCCCTGTCTGGCACAGCCTGAGACAAGACATCCCAAACGACACCTAGACAGCTGGCTCCAACCTGGACACAAGGGACCCGCTATGGCTGTAGTTCGTCATCTCTTCCAACCTCGATTTTCAGGCTTCAGAACCTAGACCTTATCTCCAATCACTGCCCAGGGGTGAACGTGATGCAGAAATTAGAATTCCTCCTTCCCCATGGCCAGAAACCTTGTGGTTGGCATGTTGTCCAACGTTCAATGTGGGAAAACCTGCATTGTCGGAAAGGCCCTGCCAGTGCTTGAGGGCCGCCTAGGGCACAGACATGCATTGTGACCTGTAGCGTGAGTCCCGTATTAAAGTAACGCCTCTCAGTGGCTGGACCAAGATCCTGCATATGGGGCTTGTCATATCCATAGGCCCCCAGGCTTAACCAGAGAGCGAGTATTCCAGTTGTCAGTACCCACTGCTATGCTCCAGAATCCCTCTACTGGGGGGACACATGAAGCAGAAAACAGGACTCTTCCCTTCCCACAGAATGACCCCAAACTCTTGGGGGCTGGACAAACTACCAGAGAGGGAGACTTCTACTACCCATGAGGCAACTCCTACATTAAACGGCCATTGTGGACAAAATATCCAGAGACAAATGACTGAGCGACTGCCTCCCTCTCACACCCTTCTTTCATATCCAGAGGAGATCCCCTCACGGACTGTAGATCAGGCCTGCCATAACCTCGGCCCCAAACCTGAGCTGAGTTTGGGTTTTTGGATGTCTGTCTGTACAGCCGTGGCCCACACCACCTCCAGGCTGGGATCTCTGGAGCCACACCACAGAACTGTGCCTGCTCTCTCCTAAGAAACTGCTCGTTCCATTGACCACAACTCTACAAAATAGTAGAAACCTCAAGGTCCCCAAGGACAACCCACTACCGCAAGCCACACTGGACTAACAGGGGCATTATGACACCAGCTGAGCAACACTTACCTCCATGCAGACACACAGACTGATATCCGCAGAGACAAAAGATTGAACCAGACAGGCCCCTAGGCCCTATTATGAACTCTTGCTTTGGTGTCCAGGTATCACTCCTCAGAGGCCTGGGTTCGAAGACCAGCATATGGGGCTATCCTGAGGCACCAGACAGAACACCTCTCATCTCCACATGGAAAGCTTCCTTGCTGGAGTTGTGTCAAACCCTTCGGGTTGGAGAATCCTGCAGAGTCCCTTAGCTACTGCCACATTCCAAGGTCTCCATGGCCACTGACCCACATTATGACTCATCCTCATGAAAGTCCATTTATACTCTGCCTTCTGGGTAGCTCACCCAAGAGCCCGCAGATTGAGCGTGCCTTCTCTTGACCAGGCAATCGGAAGGTGAGTTGGCGTTTCTCGGCATCCATGCTTAGGCCCCTGCTCCCGAGTCTTTCTGTATGGGGCATCCTGGAACCATCCAATAGTACTCGACTGTCCTGAAGAAGGAAACTTTGAAGTTTGGAGCAGCTCACAACTCCCAGCGTAGGGAAACCTCCCTGGCCTCATGACGCCCCCACCCCCTTCAGGAAGGGGCCGTCATGGACACAAACTCCAGCTTGAGGCAACATCTGATACTCGCCCTGACCTCAGATGCAGGAGATCTCGATTCAGCCTCTGCACAGTGGGCCCAAACCTCGTGCTACCTTGTGTTTTCAGACTTCCTTCCTCACACTCCTGGCAAACATGTCCTCAAGACTTGGAATTCTGGAACCAAAATGCAGCCCTATGCTGGCCCTCCAGAAGAAAAACGTTGCTCTATGGGGATCTCCATAAACCCCAAATGAGGATCAACCTGCTCGGTTCTCGACCTCACCCCAATTGGATTGTTCGGGTTGTCCATTCATCCCTCCCCAGAGCTCTGCTTTGGAATCCCTCTTTTGGTGGCACACCTGAGGTAACAAAAAACTAAAAGGACTCCTCCCATCCTTCAGATTGACCCCAAACAATTGGGATTGGACCAAATTCACAGAGAGGAAGTCTCGTCCATGGCCCATGAGGCCTCCCCGAGATTCCACAGCCATCGTTGACAACAAATCCAGAGACAAAAGTCTGAGCAAGCGCCTCACACTCGCTCTTTTGTCGTATCCCGAAGAGTTCTCCTCACGGTCTGTAGATCGGGCCTGCCATACCTACTTCCCAAACCTAAGCCGAGTTTGTTTTTTTTCAGACTTCTGTCCCCACATTCCTGGCCCACAGACCCTTCAGGCTGGGGCCCCTGGAGCCACACATCAGGACTGTGCCTGTTCATACCACGGGAATTCTGCCCATTCCATTGTCCACAATCGTACAAATTAGGAAAAACCTCCAGAGTCCCCAAGGACACCCCAATAATGTAGGCCGCCCAGGACAAACAAGGTTCATCTGAAACCAGCTGAGCATCTACCTCTACTCAGCGTAGATGGATGTCCCCAGAGAAGAAGATTGAATCAGAAAGGCCCCTAGGCCTGAATCAGATTCATTGCTTTCGGTTACAGGTATCTCTCCTCAGAGGCCTGGTTTCCAATATTAGCATATGGGGATTTCATGAGGCAGCAGCAGAACAAATCTCTTCTCCACATGGGAAAATTATCCTTTGAAGATGTCTCAAAACCTCCAGTTAGGAGAATCCTTCAGGGCCTGTGTGCCACTGCCCCATTACAAGGTCTCCATGGACAGAAATCCACATTAGAACCCATCCGCAGGAAATTCCATTTCAACTCAGCTCCCTTGGTTGCTCCCCCAGAGCGAGCACACTGAACATGTCTTGACTAGGAGACAATTGGAATGCGAGGCGGGCTGCCCAACCATCCATCCTTAGAGCTCTGCTCTGGCGTCGTTCCGTATGGGATGTCCTGGAGCCATCCAACTGGTCTCAAATGTCCAGTAGAAGAAATCCTTGAGTTTTGGAGCATCTCACAACTCCCAACCTCGGAAAATCTAGATGGCTTTGTGATGCCCCCCCCATTCTGAAGGGGAAATCATGGACAGGAACTCCAACCTAAGACAACGTCTGATCTTCACCCTGAATTCAGATGCACGAGATCTCGATGCAGCTCTGCAGAGTGTGCTTTCCTTGCCCTCGCCCTGAAACCTATGACTAGCTTGTGTTCTCAGACTTCTGTCCTCACACTCCTGGCCCCCAAGCCCTCACATTTGGAAATTCGGGACACAAAATGAAGCATTATGTCTGCCTTCCAGAAGAAAAATTTTGACCTATGGAGTTTCTCACATAACCCAAATGAGGATAGACATACATGGCACTCGAATGTACCCAAATTAGATAGTCTAACCTGGCCACTAATACACTGTCTGATACAGAGTGAGCCCGGACCTCCTGACCAAAACCGAGACAGCTGACCACACACTGAGAACATCACACACGCCATGGTCTTAGCTCGTTATCTCTTCCCAACCTAACTTTTTGGCTTCCGAACTTAGACTTTAACTCCAAGCCCTGAAAAGGATTGAATGTGATGCAGAAATCAAACTCCTCCTCCTTACCCAAGGCAAGAAGCCTTGTGGTTGGAGTGCTGTCAAACAATCAGTGTAGGAGAAACCAGCATTCACCCTGAGGCTCCGCCCATTCTTGAGTGCGACGAGGGCATAAACACGCATTGTGACCCTCAGCGTGAGTCCTGTCCTCTAGTACGTCCTCTCAGTGGCTGGACCATTAGATGTCATAATGGGCTTGACATGTCCCTAGGCCCCAATTTTTAACCAGATTTCTGGTTGTCCAGTCGCCCCTCCCCAGGGCTTTACTCTGGAATCCCTCATTTGGTGGGACACCTGAGGTTAAAAAACAAAACAAAACAAAACAACAACAACAAAAAAAAAAAAAAAAACGGACTTCTTCCATCCGACAGAATGACCTCAAACTCTTTGGACAAGGCCAAAACCCAGAGAATAAGACTCATCCATTTCCCATGAAGTCACCTGGAAATTTCACGACCATGAGTGACACGATATCCAGAGACAAAAAGTTGAGCAAGAGCCTCACACTCGCCCTTTTTTCATATCCTGAAGAGTTCTCCTCAAGTTCTGTAGATCAGTCCTGCCATACCTATGACTCGAAACATAAGACGAGTTTGTGTTTTCAGACAACTGTCCAAAGAACCCTGGCCTAAACACCCTACAGGTTCAGGTCCCTGGAGCCAACCTGAGGACTCTACTTGCCCTCTCCAAGGGAATTCTGTGTGCCCATTCCAATGGCCACAACCCTACTAATAGGATAAACCTCCAAAGTCCCTGAGGCCATCCCAATAGTGGTGGCTTCCCAGGGCAAACAGTAGTAATCTGAGCCTATCTGAGAACCTACCTGCACTCAGACCCATAGACTGATGTCCCCAGAGGTAAAAAGGAACGAACAGGCCCCTAGGCCCTAAATGGATCCATTGCTTGGTTCCCAGGCATCTCTCCTCAGAGACCTGCATTTCAATACCAGCATATGGCTGTTCCTTGACTCACACATCAGTACAAATTTCATCTACACATGGGAAACTTGCACGTGGGAGCTGTGTCAAAGCCTCTGTTTAGGAGAACCCTTCAGGGCCCCAGTGCCACCGCTTCATTCCAAGGTCTCCATAGACACAAAAACACATTAGGACCCATCCACAGGAGAGTCCATTTCAACTGAGCGTATTCGGTTCCTCCGCGAGATCTAGCAGATCTAACTTGACTTGTTGCTAGGAGACAATTGGAATATGAGGTGGCCTACCCCGCCATCCATCCTTAAAACCCTGCTCAGAATCGTTGGCCTGGAGCCAAACAACAGGTCTCAATTGTCCTGCAGAAGAATCTTTGCAATTGGGAGCTTCTCAGAACTCCCATCGTGAGAGAACCCCCATGGCCTCATCATCCCCCCCCCCCCCTTCATAAAGGGGCCATCAGGGACATAAGGTCCAACCTGCGCGATCGTCTGATCCTCACCCTGACTTCAGATGCACGAGATCTCGGTTCAGGTCTGTAGATTGTGCCTGCCATGTCCTCACCCAGAAACCTAAGCCTAGCTTGTGTCCTCAGACTTTTGTCCACAGACTACTGGCTCACAAGCCCTCCAGTTTGGCAATCCAGAACTACAATGCAGCGCTCTACCTGCCCTGCAGAAGAAATACATTGCCATCTGGGGCTACCTAGAAACCCCAAATGAAGATCAACCTGCACGACACTTGGATATACCCAAAATGTATAGGATGACCTGGGCAATAATGCCCTCTCTGACACAGCCTGAGCCTGGACATCCTAGGCCCACCCAGACAGCTGGCTATAAACTGAGAACATCAGACCCCCCATGGCCTTAGGTCGTTATCCCTTCAAACCTCAGTTTTCAGGCTTCAGTACCTAGACCATATCTCCAATCACGGCCCGGGATTGAAAATGATGCAGAAATCAGAACTCCTTCCCAATGGGACGAAAACTTGTGGTTGGCTTGTTGTCCAACGTTCAGTGTAGTGGAAACCAGTGTGTCCCTTGAGGCCCCGCCATTGCTCGCGGGCCAGATAGGTAGCAAACACACATTGTGACCCTCAGCCTTAGCCCAGTCCTCAGGTAAAGCCTCTCAGTGGCTGGAGGAAGAGACAGCATATTGGGCTTGCCATGCCCCTAGGCCCCAATTTTTAACCATAGTTCGTGCTGTCCCTTCACTCTTCCCCAGGGCCCTGCTTTGGAATTCCTCTTTTGGTGGGACACCTGAGGTAACAAACCTGAAAGGAGTCCTCCCATACCACAGATTGACGAAAAACAATTGGGAATGGGCCAAATCCACAGAGAGCAATATTCATCCATGGCCCATGAGGCCTCCTCGATATTCCACGGCCATCGCTGATACAAAATCCAGAGACAAAAGCCAAAGCAAGCCCCTCAGACTCGCACTATCTTCATATCCTGAGGATGTCTTCTTTTCATGGTTTGTAGATCGCACCTGCCATACCTACGTCCCCAAACATAAGCTGAGTTTGTGTTTTCAGACTTCTGTCCTCAAAGTTCTGGGCCACACACACCATCCAGTCTGGGGACCCTGGAGCCACACATTAGGACTGTGCCTACCCAATCCATGGGAATTCTGCCCATTCCATTATCCAAAATCGTACAAATTAGGAGAACCCTCCAAAGTCTCTGAGGCCATCCCAATAGTATAGGTCGCCCGGGACAAAAAAGGGCAGTCTGACACCAGCTGAGCATCTAACTCCACTCATATCCTAGAAGGATGTCCCCAGAGAAGAAGATTGAACCAGACAGGACCATAGGCCAAAATCGGATCCATTGCTTTGGTTTACAGGCATGTCTCCTCAAAACTCTGGATTCCAATACCAGCATTGGTGTTTTCCTGAGGCACCCATCAGAACAAACCTCGTCTCCACAAGGAAACTTGTGCATGGGAGCTATGTCAAAAGCTTAGGAGAATAATTCAGGGTCCCGGTGCCACCGCCCCATTCCAAGGCCCTCATGGACACAAACACACATTAGACCCATCCTCAGGAAAGTCCATTTCAACTCAGCCACCCCGGTTGCTCTCGCAGAGCCATCAGTTCTAAACTGTCTTGTCGCTAGGAGACAATTGGAATGCGAGGCGGGCTTCCCAGGCATCCATCCTCGAACGTTGGTCTGGACTCATCCATATGGGATGTCCTGGAGCTGTCCAACAGGTCTCAATTGTCCCGCAGAAGGAATCCTTGGAGGGGGCATCCCACCACTCCCAACGTGGGAAAACCTCCATGGCCTCGAGATTCGGCTCCCTTCATGAAGGGGCCGTCATGAACAGAAATTCCAAGCTGAGCCAACGTCTGATCCTCGCTCTGACTTCAGATGCATGAGATATTGCTTCAGATCTTCAGGGGGTACATGCCGTGCCCTCACCCAGAAACCCAAGTCTAGCTGTCCCTAGGCACCAATTTTAACCAGAATTCTGGTTGTCCAATAGCCCCTCCCCAGGGCTCTACTCTGGAATCCCTCATTTGGTGGGACACCTGAGTTTGAGAAACAAAACAAAACAAAAGAACAACGAAAAACGGACATTTTCCATCCCACAGAATGACCCCAAACTCTTTGGACTGGGCCAAACCCCCAGGGAGTAAGACTCGTCCATTTCCCATGAAATCACCCGGAAATTTCATGACTAGGAATGGCACGATATCCAGAGATAAATACTGGAGCAAGAGCCTCACACTCGCCCTTTTTCATATCCCGAAGAGTTCCCCTCATGGTCTGTAGATCAGTCCTGCCATACCTATGACCCGAAACATAAGCCGAGTTTCTGTTTTCAGACAACTGTCCAAACAGCCCTGGCCTACACAGCCTACAGGCTTAGGCCCCTGGAACCAAGGTGAGGACTGTACTTGTTCTCTCCAAGGGAATTCTGTGTGCCCATTCCAATGGCCACAGCGCTACTAATAGGATAAAAACCTCCAAAGTCCCTGAAGCCATCCCAATAGTGGTGGCTTCCCAGGACAAAAAGGAGCAATCGGAGCCCATCTGAGAACCTACCTGCACTCAGACTTGTAGACTGATATCCCCAGAGGTAAAAAGGAACGAACAGGCCCCTAGGCACCTATCGGATCCATTGCTTTGGTTTCCAGGCATCACTCCTCAGAGGACTGGATTTGAATACCAGCATATGGCTGTTTCTTTACTCACCCATCAGAACAAATCTCATCTACACATGGGAAACTTGCATGTGGGAGCGATGTCAAAGCCTCTGTTTAGGAGAACCCTTCATGGCCCCAGTGCCACCGCATCATTCCAAGGTATCCATAGACACAAAAACACATTAGGACCCATCCACAGGAGAGTCCATTTCAACTCAGCGTATTCGGTTGCTCCGCGAATACCAGCAGATCTAACTTGTCTTGTTGCAAGGAGACAATTGGAATGCGAGGTGGGCTACCCAGCCATCCATCCTTAGAACCCTGCTCGGAATCGTTGTCCTGGAGCCAACCAACAAGTCTCAATTGTCCTTCAGAAGAACCTTTGCAGTTGGGAGCTTCTCAGAACTCCGATCGTGGGAAAACACCCGTGGCCTCGTGATCGACCCCCCCCTTCAAGAAGGGGCCACAGGGACAGAATGTCCAACCATAGCGATCGTCTGATCCTCGCCCTGACTTCAGATGCACGAGATCTCGATACAGGTCTCACCCAGAAACCTAGGCCTAGCTTGGGTTCTCAGACTTCAGTCCTCAGACTACTGGCCCACAAGCCCTACAGTTTGGCAATCCAGAACTTCAATGCAGCACTCTGCCTGTTCTCCATAATAAAAACATTGCCCTCTGGGGCTACCCAGAAACCCCAAATGAGGATCAACCTGCACGCCATTCGGCTGTACCCCAAATATATAGGCTGACTTGGGCACTAATGCCCTTTCTGAGACAGCCTGAGTCTGGACCTCCTGGCGCCACCCAGACAGCTGGCCGCACACTGAGCACATCGGATCCGCCATGGCCTTAGGTCGTCATCACTTCTCAATCTCTGTTTTCAGGCTTCAGAACCAAACCTTATCTCCAAGCACGGCCCGCTTTTGAAAATGATGCAGAAATCAGAAGTCTTTTCCAGAAGTCTTTCCCCATGGCAAGAGACCTTGTGGTTGGCATGTTGTCCAAGGTTCAGTGTAGTTGAAACCAGTGTGGCCCATGAGTCCCCGCCCATGCTTGCGGGCCACATTGGTCACAAACACACATTGTGACCTTCAGCCTGAGCCCAGTCCACAGGTAAGGCCTCTCAGTGGCTGGATGGAGAGACAGCATATTGGGCTTGCCATGCCCCTAGGCCCCAATTTTTAATCGTAGTTCGGGTTGTCCCTTCACTCTTCCCCAGGGCTATGCTTTGGAATTCCTCTTTTGGTGGGACACCTGAGGTAGCAAACCTGAAAGGAGTCCTCCCATCCCACAGATTGATGAAAAACAATTGGCATCGTGCCAAGTCCACAGAGAGCAATATTCGTCAATGGCCCCTGAGGCCTCCCCAACATTCCACGGCCATCTCTGATACAAAATCCAGAGACAAAAGCCTGAGCATGCGCCTCAGACTCGCTCATTCTTCATATCCTGAAGAGTTCTTCAGATAAGAACCTACACGGTACTCGAAGGCACCCAAAATATATAGTCTAACCTGGGCACTAATGCACTGTCTGACAACCTGAGCCCGGACCTCGTGACCAACACCCAGACAGCTGACCGCACACTGAGCACATCAGACCCGCCATGGCCTTAGGTCATCATCTCTTCCCTACCTCAGTTTTCAGGCTTCAGAACCTAGGCCTTATCTCCAATAACTGCCCAGGGGTGACTGTGATGCAGAAATCAGAACTCTTCCTTACCCAAGGCAAGGAACCTTGTGGTTGGCATGATGTCCAACGTTCAGTGTAGGAGAAACCAGCATTCACCCTAAGTCCCCGCCCATTCTTGAGTGCGACGAGGGCATAAACACGCATTGTGACCCTCAGCGTGATTCCTGTCCTCTAGTACGTCCTCTTAGTGGCTGGACCATTAGATGTCATAATGGGCTTGACATGTCCCTAGGCCCCAATTTTTAACCAGATTTCTCGTTGTCCAGTCGCCCCTCCCCAGGGCTCTACTCTGGAATCCCTCATTTGGTGGGTTTGAAAAACAAAACAAAACAACAACAACAACAAAAAAAAAAAAAAAAAAAAACCGGACTTCTTCGATCCCACAGAATGACCCCAAACTCTTTGGACGGGGCCAAACCCCCAGAGAGTAAGACTCGTCCATTTCCCATTAAGTCACCCAGATATTTCATGACCATGAATGGCACGATATCCAGATATAAAAATTTGAGCAAGAGCCTCACACTCGCCCTTTTTTCATATCATGAAGAGTTCTCTTCATGGTCTGTAGATCAGTCCTGCCATACCTATGACCCGAAACATAATCCGAGTTTGTGTGTTTTCAGACAACTGTCCAAATAGCCAAGGCCTACACACCCTACAGGCTCAGGCCCCTGGAGCCAACCTGAGGACTGTACTTGCCCTTACCAAGGGAATTCTGTGTGCCCATTCCAATGGCCACAACCCTACTAATAGAATAAACATCCAAAGTCCCTGAGGCCATCCCAATAGTGGTGGCTTCCCAGGACAACCAGGAGCAATCTGATCCCATCTGAGAACCTACCTGCACTCACACTCTTAGACTGATATCCCAGAGGTAAAAAGGAATGAACAGGCCCCTAGGCCCTAATCAGATCCATTGCTTTGGTTTCCAGGCATCTTCCTCAGAGGCCTGGATTTTAGTACCAGCATATGGCTGTTTCTTAACTCACCCATCAGAACAAAACTCATCTACACATGGGAAACTTGCACGAGGGAGGTGTGTCAAAGCCTCTTTTTAGGAGATCCTTCAGGGCCCCAGTGCCACCGCATCATTCCAGGTCTCCTTAGACACAAAATCATATTAGGACACATTCAACTCAGCATATTCGGTTGCTCCGCGAGATCCAGCAGATCTAACTTGTCTTGTTGCTAGGAGACAATTGGAATGTGAGGTGGCCTACCCCGCCATCCATCCTTAAAACCCAGCTCGAAATCGTTGGCCTGGAGCCAACAATCAGGTCACAATTGTCCTGCAGAAGAATCTTTGCAGTTGGGAGCTTCTCAGAACTCCCATCGTGAGAGAACCCCCATGGCCACATGATCCACCCCCCTTCATAAAGTGGCCATCAGTGACATAAGGTCCAACCTGCGCGATCGTCTGATCCTCACCCTGACTTCAGATGCACGAGATCTCGGTTCAGGTCTGTAGATTGTGCCTTCCATGTCCTCACCCAGAAACCTAAGCCTAGCTTGTGTCCTCAGACTTTTGTCCACAGACTACTGGCTCACAAGCCCTCCAGTTTGGCAATCCAGAACTACAATGCAGCACTCTACCTGCCCTGCAGAAGAAATACATTGCCCTCTGGGGCTACCTAGAAACCCCAAATGAAGATCAACCTGCACGACACTTGGCTATACCCAAAATATATAGGATGACCTGGGCAATAATGCCCTTTCTGACACAGCCTGAGCCTGGACATCCTAGGCCCACCCAGACAGCAGGCTACAAACTGAGAACATCAGACCCCCCATGGCCTTAGGTCATTATCCCTTCCCAACCTCAGTTTTCAGGCTTCAGAACCTAGACCTTATCTCCAATCACTGCCCAGGTTTGAAAATGTTGCAGAAATTAGAACTCCTTCCCGATGGCAGGAAAACTTGTGGTTGGCTTGTTGTCCAACGTTCAGTGTAGTGGAAACCAGTGTGTCCCTTGAGGCTCCGCCAATGATCGCGGTCCAGATAGGTAGCAAACACACATTGTGACCCTCAGCCTTAGACCAGTCCTCAGGTAAGGCCTCCCAGTGGCTGGATGAAGAGACAGCATATTGGGCCTGCCATGCCACTAGGCCCCAATTTTTAACCATAGTTCGTGTTGTCCCTTCACTCTTCCCCAGGGCTCTGCTTTGGAATTCCTCTTTTGGTGGGACACCTGATGTAACAACCCTGAAAGGAGTCCTCCATCCAACAGATTGACGAAAAACAATTTGGATCGGGCCATCAACAGAGAGCAAGATTCCTCCATGGCCCATGAGGCCTCCTCAACATTCCACGGCCATCGATGATACAAAATCCAGAGACAAAAGCCTAAGCAAGCGCCTCAGACTCGCACTATCTTCATATCCTGAAGATGCCTTGTCACGGTTTGTAGATCGGGCCTGCCATACCTACGTCCCCAAACATAAGCTGAGTTTGTGTTTTCAGACTTCTGTCCTCAAAGTTCTGGGCCACATACCCTCCAGGCTGGGGACCCTGGAGCCACACATTAGGACTGTGCCTACCCAATCCATGGGAAATTCTGCCCATTCCATTGTCCAAAATCGTAAAAATTAGGAGAACCCTCCAAAGTCCCTGAGGCCATCCCAAAAGTATAGGTTGCCCGGGACAAAAAAGGGCAGTCTGACACCAGCTGAGCATCTAACTCCACTCATACCCTAGAAGGATGTCCCCAGAGAAGAGGATTGAACCAGACAGGACCCTAGGCCAAAATCGGATCCATTGCTTTGGTTTACAGGCATATCTCCTCAAAACCCTGGATTCCAATACCAGCATTGGGGTTTTCCTGAGGCACCCATCAGAACAAACCTCATCTCCACAAGGAAACTTGTGCATGGGAGCTATGTCAAAAGCTTAGGAGAATACTTCAGGGTCCTGGTGCCACCGCCCCCCCATTCCAAGGCCCTCATGGACACAAACACACATTAGACCCATCCTCAGGAAAGTCCATTTCAACTCAGCCACCCCGGTTGCTCCCGCAGAGCCATCAGATCTAAACTGTCTTGTCGCTAGGAGACAATTGGAATGCGAGGCGGGCTTCCCAGGCATCCATCCTCGAACGTTGGTCTGGACTCATCCATATGGGATGTTCTGGAGCTGTCCAACAGGTCTCAATTGTTCCGCAGAAGGAATCCTTGGAGGGGGCATCCCACCACTCCCAACGTGGGAAAACCTCCACGGCCTCGAGATTCAGCTCCCTTTATGAAGGGGCCGTCATGAACAGAAAATCCAAGTTGAACCAACGTCTGATCCTCGCTCTGACTTCAGATGCATGAGATATTGCTTCAGATCTTCAGGAGGTACATGCCGTGCCCTCGCCCTGAAACCCAAGTCTAGCTGTCCCTAGGCACCAATTTTAACCAGATTTCTGGTTGTCCAATCGCCCCTCCCAAGGGCTCTACTCTGGAATCCCTCATTTGGTGGGTCCCCTGAGTTTGAAAAACAAAACAAAACAAAACAACAACAACAAAAAACGGACTTCTTCCGTCCCACAGAATGATCCCAAACTCTTTGGATTGGGCCAAACCCCCAGGGAGTAAGACTCGTCCATTTCCCATGAAGTCACCCGGAAATTTCATGACCCTGAATGGCATGATATCCAGAGATAAATACTGGAGCAAGAGCCTCACACTAGCCCTTTTTTCATATCCCGAAGAGTTCTCCTCATGGTCTGTAGATTAGTCCTGCCATACCTATGACCCGAAACATAAGCCGAGTTTCTGTTTTCAGAAAACTGTCCAAACAGCCCTGGCCTACACAGCCTACAGGCTTAGGCCCCTGGAGCCAAGCGGACGACTGTACTTGCCCTCTCCAAGTGAATTTGTGTGCCCATTCCAATGGCCACAACGCTACTAATAGGATAAACCTCCAAAGTCCCTGAGGCCATCCCAGGACAAACAGGAGCAATCTGAGCCCATCTGAGAACCTACCTGCACTCAGACTTGTAGACTGATATCCCCAGAGGTAAAAAGGAACAAACAGGCCCCTAGGCCCTAATCGGATCCATTGGTTTGGTTTCCAGGCATCTCTCCTCAGGGGCCTGGATTTCCGTACCAGCATATGGCTGTTTCTTGACTCACCCACCAGAACAAATCTCATCTACACATGGGAAACTTGCACGTGGGAGTGATGTCAAAGCCTCTGTTTAGGAGAACCCTTCATGGCCCCAGTGCCACCGCGTCATTCCAAGGTATCCATAGACACAAAAACACATTAGGACCCATCCACAGGAGAGTCCATTTCAACTCAGCGTATTCGGTTGCTCTGCGAGATCCAGCAGATCTAACTTGTCTTGTTGCTAAGAGACAATTGGAATGCGAGGTGGGCTACCCAGCCATCCATCCTTAAAACCCTGCTCGGAATCGTTTGCCTGGAGCCAACCAACAGGTCTCAAATGTCCTGCAGAAGAATCTATGAAGTTGGGAGCTTCTCACAACTCCCATCGTGAGAAAACACCCATGGCCTCGTGATCCCCCCCCTTCATGAAGTGGCCCTCAGGGACATAAGGTCCAACCTGAGCGATCGTCTGATCCTCACCCTGACTTCAGATGCACGAGATCGCCGTTCAGATCTGTAGATTGTACATGCCATGACCTCACCCAGAAACCTAAGCCTAGCTTGTGTCCTCAGACTTCCATTCTCAGACTAATGGCCCACAAGCCCTCCAGTTTGGCAATCCAGAACTACAATGCAGCACTCTCCCTGCCCTGCAGAAGAAATACATTGCCCTCTGGGGCTACCTAGAAACCCCAAATGAAGATCTACCTGCACGCCACTTGGCTGTACCCAAAATATATAGGCTGACCAGGGCAATAATGCCCTTTCTAACAGAGGTTGAGCCTGGACCTCCTGGCCCCACCCATACAGCTGGCCGCTCACTGAGCACATCCGATCAGCATTGCCTTAGGTCATTATCTCTTCCAGCCTCGGTTTTCAGGATTTAGAACCCAGACGTTATCTCCAATCACTGCCCATGTTTGAAAATGATGCAGAAATCAGAACTCTTTCCCGATGGCAAGAAACCTTGTGGTAGGCTTGTTGTATAATGTTCAGTGTAGTGGATACCATGTGTCCAATGAGGAACCGCCATTGCTCGTGGGCCACATAGGTGGCAAACAAACATTGTGACCCTCAGCCTTAGCCCAGTCCTCAGGTAAGGCCGCTCAGTGGGCTGGATGGATTGACAGCATATTGGGCTTACCATGCCCCTAGGCCCCAATTTTTAACCATATTTCGGATTGTACCTTTACTCTTCCCCAGGGCTCTGCTTTTGAAATCCTCTTTTGGTGGACCTCCTGAGGTAACAAACCTGAAAGGAGTCCTCCCATCCCACAGATTGACGAAAAACAATTAGGATCGGGCCAAATCCACAAAGAGCAAGATTCGTCCATGGCCCATGAGGCCTCCCCAACATTCCACGGCCATCGCTGATACAAAATCCAGAGACAAAATCCTGAGCACGTGCCTCAGACTCGCTCATTCTTCATATCCTGAAGAGTTCTTCAGATAAGAACCTACACGGCACTCGAATGCACCCAAAATATATAGTCTATCCTGGGCACTAATGCACTGTCTGACAACCTGAACCCGGACCTCGTGACCAACACCCAGACAGCTGACCGCACACTGAGCACATCTGACCCGCCATGGCCTTAGGTCATCATCTCTTCCCTACCTCAGTTTTTTCAGGCTTCAGAACCTAGACCTTATCTCCAATCACTGCCCAGCAGTGACTATGATGCAGAAATCAGAACTCTTCCTTACCCATGGCAAGAAACCTTGTGGTTGGCATGTTGTCCAACGTTCAGTGTAGGAGAAACCAGCATTCACCCTAAGGCCCCGCCCATTCTTGAGTGCGACGAGGGCATAAACACGCATTGTGACCCTCAGCGTGAGTCCTGTCCTCTAGTACGTCCTCTCAGTGGCTGGACCATTAGCTGTCATAATGGGCTTGACATGTCCCTCGGCCAAAATTTTTAACCAGATTTCTGGTTCTCCTGTCGCACCTCCCCAGGGCTTTACTCTCGGAACCCTCATTTGGTGGGACACCTGAGGTTGAAAAACAAAAACCAAAACAAATCAACAACAACAGAACAACGGAATTCTTCCATCCCACAGAATGACCCCAAACTCTTTGGACGGGGCCAAAACCCCAGAGAGTAAGACTCGTCCATTTCACATGAAGTCACCCGGGAATTTCACGACCATGAGCGACACGATATCCAGAGACAAAAACTTGAGCAAGAGCCTCACACTTCCCCTTTTTTCATATCCCGAAGAGTTCTACTCATGGTCTGTAGATCAGTCCTGCCATACCAATGACCCGAAACATAAAACCGAGTTTGTGTTTCAGACAACTGTCCAAACAGCCCTGACCTACACACCATACAGGTCAGGCCCCTGGAGCCAAACCGGACGAAGGTGCTTGCCCTCTCCAAGGGAATTGTGTGTGCCCCCATTGCATTGGCCACAACCTCCTAATAGGATAAACCTCCAAAGTCCCTGAGGCCATCCCAATATTTGTGGCTTCCCAGGACAAACAGGGGCAATCTGGGCCCATCTGAGCACCCTACCGGAACTCAGACCCGTAGACTGATGTCCCCAGAGGTAAAAAGGAATGAACAGGCCCCTAGGCACCTATCGGATCCATTGCTTTGGTTTCCAGGCATCTCTCCTCAGAGGCCTGGGTTTCAATAACAGCATATGGCTGTTTCTTGACTCACCCATCAGAACAAATCTCATCTACACATGGGAAACTTGCACGATGGAGCTGTGTGAAAGCCTCTCTTTAGGAGAACCCTTCAGGGCCCCAGTGCCACCGCTTCATTCCAAGGTCTCCATAGACATATTATCATATTAGGACACATCCACGGGAGAGTCCATTTCAACTCAGCCTCCTCGGTTGCTCCCCCAGATACAGCAGATCTAACCTGTCTTGTTGCTTGGAGACAATTGGAATGCGAGGTGGGCTACCGAGACATCCATCCTTAGAACCCTGCTCGGAATCGTTGTCCTGGAGCCAACCAACAGGTCTCAATTTTCCTGCAGAAGAATCTTTGCAGTTGGGAGCTTCTCAAAACTCCCATCGTGGGAAAAAACCCCCATGGCCTCATGATCCACGCCCCCTTCAAGAAGGGGCCATCAGGGACAGATTGTCCAACCTGAGCGATCGTCTGATCCTCGCCCTGACTTCAGATGCACGAGATCTAGATTCAGGTCTGTAGATTGTGCCTGCCATATCCTCACCCTGAATCCTAGGCCTAGATTGGGTTCTCAGACGTCCGTCCTCAGACTACTGTCCCACAAGCCCTCCAGTTTGGCAATCCAGAACTACAGTGCAGCACTCTGCCTGCCCTCCAGAAGAAAAACATTGCCCTCTGGGGCTACCCGGAAACCCCAAATGAGGATCAACCTGCACGCCATTCGTCTGTACCCCAAATATATAGATTTACCTGGGCACTAATGCCCTTTCTGACACAGCCTGATCCTGGACCTCCTGGGCCCACCCAGACAGCCTGCCGCACACAGAGCACATCGGACCCCTCATGGCCTTAGGTCGTCATCTCTTCTCATCCTCGGTTGTCAGGCTTCAGAACCTAGACCTTATCTCCAATCACGGCCCGGGTTTGAAAATGATGCAGAAATCAGAACTCTTTCCCCATGGCAAGAAACCTTGTGGTTGGCATGTTGTACAAGGTTCAGTGTAGTGGAAACCAGTGTGGCTCATGAGGCCCCGCCCATGCTTTTGGGCCACATTGGTCACAAACACACATTGTGACCCTCAGCCTGTGCCCAGTCCTCAGGTAAGGCCACTCAGTGGCTGGATGGAGAGACAGCATATTGGGCTTGCCATGCCTCTAGGCCCCAATTTTTAAACCATAGTTCGAGGTGTCCCTTCACTCTTCCTCAGGGCTCTGCTTTAGAATTCCTCTTTTGGTGGGACACCTGAGGTAACAAACCTGAAAGGGGTCCTCCCATCCCACAGATTGACGGAAAACAATTGGGATCGGGCCAAGTGCACAGAGAACAAGATTCGTCCATGGCACATGAGGCCTCCCCAACATTCCACGGCCATCACTGATAAAAAATCCAGAGACAAAAGCCTGAACACGTGCCTCAGACTCGCTCATTCTTCATATCTTGAAGAGTCGTTCAGATAAGAACTTACACGGCACTCGAATGCACCCAAAATATATAGTCTAACCTGGGCACTAATGCACTGTCTGACAACCTGAGCCCGGACCTCGTGACCAACACCCAGACAGCTGACTGCACACTGAGCACATTAGACCCGCCATGGCCTTAGGTCATCATCTCTTCCCTACCTCAGTTTTCGGGCTTCAGAAACTAGACCTTATCTCCAATCACTGCCCAGGGATGACTGTGATGCATAAATCAGAACTCTTCCTTACCCATGGCAAGAAACCTTGTGGTTGGCATGTTGTCCAAGGTTCAGTGTAGGAGAAACCAGCATTCACCTTGTGGCCCCGCCCATTCTTGAGTGCGACGAGGGAATAAACACGCATTGTTACCCTCAGCGTGAGTCCTGTCCTCTAGTACGTCTTCTCAGTGGCTGGACCATTAGCTGTCATAATGAGCTTGACATGTCCCTAGGCCCCAATTTTTAACCAGATTTCTGGTTGTCCAGTCGCCCCTCCCCAGTCCCTACTCTGGAATCCCTCATTTGGTGGGACACCTGAGGTTGAAAAACAAAACAAAACAAATCAACAACAACAGAACAGCGGACTTCTTCCATCCCACAGAATGACCCCAAACTCTTTGGACGGGGCCAAACCCCCAGAGAGTAAGACTCGTCCATTTTCCATGAAGTCACCCGGAAATTTCACGACCATGAGTGATACGATATCCAGAGACAAAAACTTGAGCAAAACCTCACACTCGCCCTTTTTTCATGTCCCGAAGAGTTCTCCTCACGGTCTGTAGATCAGACCGCCATACATATGACCCGAAATATAAGCCATGTTTGTGTTTTCAGACAACTGTCCAAACAGCCCTGGCCTACACACCCTACAGGCTCAGGCCCCTGCATCCAAACCTGACGACTGTGCTTGCCCTCTGCAAGGGAAATGTATCTTCCCATTCCAATGGCCACAACCCTACTAAGAGTATAAACCTCCAAGGTCCCTGAGGCAATCCCAATATTTGTGGCTTCCAGGACAAACAGGGGCAATCTGGGCCCATCTGAGCGCCTTCCGGCACTCAGACCCGTGGACTGATGTACCCAGACGCAAAAAGGAATGAAGAGGCCCCTAGACACCTATCGGATCCATTGTTTTGGTTTCCAGGCATCTCTCCTCAGAGGCCTGGATTTCAATAACACCATATGGCTGTTTCTTGACTCACCCATCAGAACAAATCTCATCTACTCAAGGGAAACTTGCACGATGGAGCTAAGTGAAAGCCTCACTTTAGGAGAACCCTTCAGGGCCCCAGTGCCACCGCTTCATTCCAAGGTCTCCATAGACACAAAATCATATTAGGACACACCACGGGAGAGTCCATTTCAACTCAGCCTCCTCGGTTGCTCCCTCAGATCCAGCATTTCTAACCTGTCTTGTTGCTTGGAGACAATTGGAATGCGAGGTGGGCTACCCAGCCATCCATCCTTAGAAACCTGCTCAGAATCATAGTCCTGCAGCCAACCGACAGGTTTCCATTGTCCTGCAGAATAATCTTTGCAGTTGGGAGCTTCGCACAACTCCCATCGTGGGAAAACCCACATGGCCTTGTTATCCACCCCCCCTTCAAGAAGGGGCCATCAGGGACAGAATGTCCAACCTGAGCGATCGTCTGATCCTCGCCCTGACTTCATATGCACGAGATCTCGATTCAGGTCTGTAGATTGTGCCTGCCATATCCTCACCCAGAAACCTAGGCCTAGCTTGGGTTCTCAGACTTCCGTTCTCAGACTACTGTCCCACAAGCCCTCCAGTTTGGCATTCCAGAACTACAATGCAGCACTCTGCCTGCCCTCCAGAAGAAAAACATTGCCCCCCCGGGGCTACCCAGAAACCCCAAATGAGGATAACATGCACACCATTCGGCTCTACCCCAAATATATAGGCTGTCTTGGGCACTAATGCCCTTTTGACGCAGCCTGAGCCTGGAACTCCTGGCCCCACCCAGAAAACTGGCCGCACACTGAGCACATCGGACCCGCCATGGCCTTAGGTCATAATCTCTTCTCAACCTCGGTTTTCAGTCTTCAGAACCTAGAACTTATCGCCAATCACGGCCCGGGATTGAAAATGATGCAGAAATCAGAACTCTTACCCCATGGCAAGAAACCTTGTGGTTGGCATGTTGTCCAAGGTTCAGTGTACTTGAAACCTGTGTGTCCCATGAGGCCCCGCCCATGCGTGCGGGCCACATTGGTCACAAACTCACATTGTGACCCTCAGCCTGAGCCCAGTCCTCAGGTAAGGCCTCTCAGTGGCTGGATGGAGAGACAGCATATTGGGTTTTCCATGACCCTAGGCCGCAAGTTTTAAACATAGTTCGGTTTGTCCCTTCACTCTTCCCCAGGGCTCTGCTTTGGAATTTCCTCTTTTGGTGGGACACCTGAGGTAACAAAGCTGAAAGGAGTCCTCCCATCTCACAGATTGACGGAAATCTATTGGGATCGGGCAAAGTCCACAGAGAGCAAGATTCGTCCATGGCCCAAGAGGCCTCCACAACATTCCACGGGCATCGCTGATACAAAATCCAGAGACAAAAGCCTGAGCACGCGACTCAGACTCGCTCATTCTTCATATACTGAAGAGTTCTTCAGATAAGAACCTACACGGCACTCGAATGCACCCAAAATATTTAGTCTAACCTGGGCACTAAAGCACTGTCTGACAACCTGAGCCCGGATCTCGTGACCAACACCCAGACAGCTGACCGCACACTGAGCACATCAGACCCGCCATGGCCTTAGGTCATCATCTCTTCCCTAACTCAGTTTTCAGGCTTCAGAGCCTAGACCTTATCTCCAATCACTGCCCAGCGGTGACTGTGATGCAGAAATCAGGCCAAGCACAGTCGTCAGGTTTGGCTCCAGGGGGCCTGAGCCTGTAGGGTGTGTAGGCCAGGGCTGTTTGGACAGTTGTTTGAAAACACAAACTCGGCTTATGTTTCGGGTCATAGGTATGGCAGGACTGATCTACAGACCATGAGGAGAACTCTTCGGGATATGAAAATAGGGCGAGTGTGAGGCTCTTGCTCAAGTTTTTATCTCTGGTTATCGTGTCACTCATGGTCGTGAAATTTCCGGGTGACTTCATGGGAAATGGACGAGTCTTACTCTCTGGGGGTTTGGCCCCGTCCAAAGAGTTTGGGGTCATTCTGTGGGATGGAAGAAGTCCGTTGTTCTGTAGTTATTGATTTGTTTTGTTTTGTTTTTTTCAACCTCAGGTGTCCCAGCAAATGAGGGATTCCAGAGTAGAGCCCTGGGAGGGGCGACTGGACAACCAGAAATCTGGTTAAAAATTGGGGCCTAGGGACATGTCAAGCCCATTATGACATCTAATGGTCCAGCCACTGAGAGGACGTACTAGAGGACAGGACTCACGCTGAGGGTCACAATGCGTGTTTATGCCCTCGTCGCACTCAAGAATGGGCGGGGCGTCAGGGTGAAGGCTGGTTTCTCCTACACTGAACGTTGGACAACATGCCAACCACATGGTTTCTTGCCTTGGGTAAGGAAGAGTTCTGATTTCTGCATCATAGTCACCCCTGGGCAGTGATTGGAGATAAGGTCTAGGTTTTGAAGACTGAAAACTGAGGTAGGTAAGAGATGATGACCTAAGGCCGTGGCGGGTCTGATGTGCTCAGTGTGCGGTCAGCTGTCTGGGTGTTGGTCACGAGGTCCGGGCTCAGGTTGTCAGACAGTGCATTAGTGCCCAGGTTAGACTATCTATTTTGGGTGCCTTCGAGTGACGTGTAGGTTCTTATCTGAAGAACTCTTCAGGATATGAAGAATGAGCGAGTCTGAGGCGCGTGCTCAGGCTTTTGTCTCTGGATTTTGTATCAGCGATGGCCGTGGAATGTTGGGGAGGCCTCATGGGCCATGGACGAATCTTGCTCTCTGTGGACTTGGCCCGATCCCAATTGTTTTTCGTCAATCTGTGGGATGGGAGGACTCCTTTTAGGTTTGTTACCTCAGGTGTCCGACCAAAAGAGGAATTCCAAATCAGAGCCCTGGGGAAGAGTGAAGGGACAACCCGAACTATGGTTAAAAAAGGGGGCCTAGGGGCATGGCAAGCCCAATATGCTGTCCCTCCATCCAGCCACTGAGAGGCCTTACCTGAGGACTGGGCTCAGGCTGAGGGTCACAATGTGTGTTTGTGACCAATGTGGCCCGCAAGCATGGGCGGGGCCTCATGGGCCACACTGGTTTCAAGTACACTGAACCTTGGACAACATGCCAACCACAAGGTTTCTTGCCATGGGGAAAGCGTTCTGATTTCTGCATCATTTTCATACCCGGGCCGTGATTGGAGATACTGTCTAGGTTCTGAAGCCTGAAACCCGAGATTGAGAAGAGATGAAGACCTAAGGCCATGGCAGGTCATATGAGCTCAGTGTGCGGCCAGCTGTCGGGGTGGGGCCAGGAGGTCCAGACTCAGGCTGTCTCAGAAAGGGCATTAGTGCCCAGGTCAGCCTATATATTTGGGGTACAGCCGAATGGCGTGCAGGTTGAATCTCATTTGGGGTTTCTGGGTAGCCCCAGACGGCAATGTTTTTCTTCTGGAGGGCAGGCAGAGTGCTGCCCTGTAGTTCTGGATTGCCAAACTGGAGGGCATGTGGGCCAGTAGTCTGAGGACGGAAGTCTGAGAACCCAAGCTAGGCCTAGGTTTCTGGGTGAGACCGGAATCTAGATCTCGTGCATCTGAAGTCAGGGCGAGGATCAGACGATCGCTCAGGTTGGACATTCTGTCCCTGATGGCCCCTTCCTGAAGGGGGGCGTGGATCACGAGGCCATGCGGGTTTTCCCACGATGGGAGTTGTGAGAAGCTCCCAACTGCAAAGATTCTTCTGCAGGACAATTGAGACCCTGTTGGTTGGCTCCAGGACAACGATTCCGAGCAGGGTTCTAAGGATGGATGGCTGGGTAGCCCACCTCGCATTCCAATTGTCTGCAAGCAACAAGACAGGTTAGATCTGCTGGATCTGGGGGAGCAACCGAGGAGGCTGAGTTGAAATGGACTCTCCCGTGGATGTGTCCTAATATGATAATATGTCTATGGAGACCTTGGAATGAAGCGGTGGCACTGGGGCCCTGAAGGGTTCTCCTAAAGAGAGGCTTTCACACAGCTCCATCGTGCAAGTTTCCCATGTGTCGATGAGATTTGTTCTGATGGGTGAGTCAAGAAACAGCCATATGCTGTTATTGAAATCCATTCCTCTGAGGAGAGATGCCTGGAAACCAAAGCAATGGATCGGATATGTGCCTAGGGGCCTGTTCGTTCCTTTTTACCTCTGGGGACATCAGTCTACGGGTCTGAGTGCCGGTAGGTGCTCAGATGGGCCCAGATTGCCCCTGTTTGTCCTGCGAAGCCACACATATTGGGATGGCCTCAGGGACTTTGGAGGTTTATCCTCTTAGTTGGGTTGTGGCCATAGGAATGGGCACACACAATTCCCTTGGAGAGGGCAAGCACAGTCGTCAGGTTTGGCTCCAGGGGCCTGAGCCTGTAGGGTGTGTAGGCCAGGGCTGTTTGGACAGTTGTTTGAAAACACAAACTCGGCTTATGTTGCGGGTCATAGGTATGGCAGGACTGATCTACAGACCATGAGGAGAACTCTTCGGGATATGAAAATAGGGCGAGTGTGAGGCTCTTGCTCAAGTTTTTATCTCTGGTTATCGTGTCACTCATGGTCGTGAAATTTCCGGGTGACTTCATGGGAAATGCACGAGTCTTACTCTCTGGGGGTGTGGCCCCGTCCATAGAGTTTGGGGTCATTCTGTGGGATGGAAGATCCGTTGTTCTGTTGTTATTGAATTGTTTTGTTTTGTTTTTCAACCTCAGGTGTCCCAGCAAATGAGGGATTCCAGAGTAGAGCCCTGGGAGGGGCGACTGGACAACCAGAAATCTGGTTAAAAATTGGGGCCTAGGGACATGTCAAGCCCATTATGACATCTAATGGTCCAGCCACTGAGAGGACGTACTAGAGGACAGGACTCACGCTGAGGGTCACAATGCGTGTTTATGCCCTCGTCGCACTCAAGAATGGCCGGGGCGTCAGGGTGAAGGCTGGTTTCTCCTACACTGAATGTTGGACAACATGCCAACCACATGGTTTCTTGCCTTGGGTAAGGAAGAGTTCTGATTTCTGCATCACAGTCACCCCTGGGCAGTGATTGCAGATAATGTCTAGGTTCTGAAGCCTGAAAACTGAGGTAGGGATGAGATGATGACCTAAGGCCATGGCGGTTCTGAAGTGCTCAGTGTGCGGTCAGCTGTCTGGGTGTTAGTCACTATGTCCGGGCTCAGGTTGTCAGACAGTGCATTAGTGCCCAGGTTAGACTCTGTATTTTGGGTGCCTTCGCGTGCCGAGTACGTTATTATCTGAAGAACTCATCAGGATATGAAGAATAAGCGAGTCAGAGGTGCGTGCTCAAGCTTTTGTCTCTGGATTTTGTATCAGCGATGGCCGTGAAATGTTGGGGAGGCCTCATGGGCCATGGACGAATCTTGCTCTCTGTGGATTTGGCCCGATCCCAATTGTTTTTCGTCAATCTGTAGGATGGGAGGACTCCTTTCAGGTTTGTTACCTCAGGGGTCCCACCAAAAGCGGAATTCCAAAGCAGAGCCCTGGGGAAGAGTGAAGGGACAACCCGAACTATGGTTAAAAATTGGGGCCTAGGGGCATGGAAGCCCAATATGCTGTCTCTCCATCCAGCCACTGAGAGGACTTACCTGAGGACTGGGCTCAGGCTGAGGGTCACAAAGTGTGTTTGTGACCAATGTGGCCCACAAGCATGGGCGGGGCCTCATGGGTCACACTGGTTTCAAGTACACTGAACCTTGGAGTACATGCCAACCACAAGGTTTCTTGCCATGGGGAAAGAGTTCTAATTTCTGCATCATTTTCAATCCCGGGCCGTGATTGGAGATAAGGTCTAGGTTTTAAAGCCTGAAAACCGGGGTTGAGTAGAGATGACGAACTAAGGCATTGACAGGTCTGATGTGCTCAGTGTGCGGTCAGCTGTCTGGGTGGGGCCAGGAGGTCCATGCTCAGCGTGTGTCAGAAAGGGCTTTAGTCCCCAGTTCACCCTATATATTTGGGGTACAGCCGAATGGCGTGCAGGTTGATGCTATTTGGGTTTTCTGGGTAGCCCAGGGGGCAATGTTTTTCTTCTGGAGGGCAGGCAGAGTGCTGCATTGTAGTTCTGGATTGCCAAACTGGAGGGCTCTTGGCCAGTAGTCTGAGGACGGAAGTAAGAGAACCCAAGCTAGGCCTATGTTTCGGGGTGAGGATGGCAGGCACAATCTACAGACCTGAATTGAGATCTCGAGCATCTGAAGTCAGGGCCAGGATCAGACGATCTCTCAGGTTCGACATTCTGTCCCTGATTGCCCCTTTGTGAAGGGGGGAGTGGATCACGAGGCCATGGGGGTTTTCCAACGATGGGAGTTGTGAGAAGCTCCCTACTGCAAAGATTCTTCTGCAGGACAATTGAGACCTGTTGGATGGCTCCAGGGCAACGATTCCGTGAGGGTTCTAAGGATGGATGGCTGAGTATACCACCTCACATTCCAATTGTCTCCAAGCAACAAGACAGGTTACATCTGCTGGATCTGGGGGAGCAACCGAGGAGGCTGAGTTGAAATGGACTCTCCCGTGGATGTGTCCTAATATGATTTTGTGTCTATGGAGACCGTGGAATGAAGCGGTGGCACTGGGGCCCTGAAGGGTTCACCTAAAGAGAGGCTTTCACACAGCTCCATCGTGCAAGTTTCCCATGTGTAGATGAGATTTGTTCTGATGGGTGAGTCAAGAAACAGCCATATGCTGTTATTGAAATCCAGGCCTCTGAGGAGATGCCTGGAAACCAAAGCAATGTATCCGATAGGTGCCTACGGGCCTGTTTGTTCCTTTTTACTACTGGGGACATCAGTCTACGGGTCTGAGTGCCGGTAGGTGCACAGATGGGCCCAGATTGCCCCTGTTTGTCCTAGGAAGCCACAAATATTGTGATGGCCTCAGGGATTTTGGAAGTTTATCCTATTAGTAGGATTGTGGCCATTAGAATGGGCACATACAATTCCCTTGGAGAGGGCAAGCCAAAGTCGTCAGGTTTGGCTCCAGGGTCCTGAGCCTGTAGGGTGTGTAGGCCAGGGCTGTTTGGACAGTTGTCTGAAAACACAAACTCGGCTTATGTTTCGGGTCATAGGTATGGCAGGACTGATCTACAGACCATGAGGAGAACTCTTCGGTATATGAAAAAAGGGCGAGTGTGAGGCTCTTGCTCAATTCTTTGTCTGTGAATATCGTGTCACACATGGTCGTGATATTTCCGGGTGACTTCATGGGCAATGGACGAGTCTTACTCTCTGGGGGTTTGGCCCTGTCCAAAGAGTTTGGGGTCATTCTGTGGGATGGAAAAGTCCGTTGTTCTGTTGTTGTTGATTTGTTTTGTTTTGTTTTTCAACCTCAGGTTTCCCACCAAATGGTGGATTCAAGAGTAGGGCCCTGGGGAGGGGAGACTCTGACAATCAAAAATCTGGTTAAAAATTTGGGCCTAGGGACATGTCAAGCCCATTATGACATCTAATGGTCCAGCCACTGAGAGGACGTACTAGAGGACAGGACTCACGCTGAGGGTCACAATGCGTGTTTATGCCCTCGTCGCACTCAAGAATGGGCGGGCACTCAGGGTGAATGCTGGTTTCTCCTACACTGAACGTTGGACAACATGCCAACCACAAGGTTTCTTGCCATGGGTAAGGAAGAGTTCTGATTTCTGCATCACAGTCACCCCTGGGCAGTGATTGCAGATAATGTATAGGTTCTGAAGCCTGAAAACTGAGGTAGGGATGAGACGATGACCTAAGGCCATGGCGGTTCTGAAGTGCTCAGTGTGCGGTCAGCTGTCTGGGTGTTAGTCACTATGTCCGGGCTCAGGTTGTCAGACAGTGCATTAGTGCCCAGGTTAGACTCTATATTTTGGGTGCCTTCGAGTGCCGAGTACGTTCTTATCTGAAGAACTCATCAGGATATGAAGAATAAGCGAGTCAGAGGTGCGTGCTCAAGCTTTTGTCTCTGGATTTTGTATCAGCGATGGCCGTGAAATGTTGGGGAGGCCTCATGGGCCATGGACGAATCTTGCTCTCTGTGGATTTGGCCTGATCCCAATTGTTTTTCGTCAATCTGTAGGATGGGAGGACTCCTTTCAGGTTTGTTACCTCAGGGGTCCCACCAAAAGCGGATTTCCAAAGCAGAGCCCTGGGGAAGAGTGAAGGGACAACCCGAACTATGGTTAAAAATTGGGGCCTAGGGGCATGGAAGCCCAATATGCTGTCTCTCCATCCAGCCACTGAGAGGACTTACCTGAGGACTGGGCTCAGGCTGAGGGTCACAAAGTGTGTTTGTGACCAATGTGGCCCACAAGCATGGGCGGGGCATCATGGGTCACACTGGTTTCAAGTACACTGAACCTTGGAGTACATGCCAACCACAAGGTTTCTTGCCATGGGGAAAGAGTTCTAATTTCTGCATCATTTTCAATCCCGGGCCGTGATTGGAGATAAGGTCTAGGTTTTAAAGCCTGAAAACCGTGGTTGAGTAGAGATGACGACCTAAGGCATTGACAGGTCTGATGTGCTCAGTGTGCGGTCAGCTGTCTGGGTGGGGCCAGGAGGTCCATGCTCAGCGTGTGTCAGAAAGGGCTTTAGTCCCCAGTTCACCCTATATATTTGGGGTACAGCCGAATGGCGTGCAGGTTGATGCTATTTGGGTTTTCTGGGTAGCCCAGGGGGCAATGTTTTTCTTCTGGAGGGCAGGCAGAGTGCTGCATTGTAGTTCTGGATTGCCAAACTGGAGGGCTCTTGGCCAGTAGTCTGAGGACGGAAGTAAGAGAACCCAAGCTAGGCCTATGTTTCGGGGTGAGGATATGGCAGGCACAATCTACAGACCTGAATCGAGATCTCGAGCATCTGAAGTCAGGGCGAGGATCAGACGATCTCTCAGGTTCGACATTCTGTCCCTGATTGCCCCTTTGTGAAGGGGGGAGTGGATCACGAGGGCCATGGGGGTTTTCCAAAGATGGGAGTTGTGAGAAGCTCCCTACTGCAAAGATTCTTCTGCAGGACAATTGAGACCTGTTGGATGTCTCCAGGGCAACGATTCCGTGAGGCTTCTAAGGATGGATGGCTGAGTATACCACCTCACATTCCAATTGTCTCCAAGCAACAAGACAGGTTACATCTGCTGGATCTGGGGGAGCAACCGAGGAGGCTGAGTTGAAATGGACTCTCCCGTGGATGTGTCCTAATATGATTTTGTGTCTATGGAGACCGTGGAATGAAGCGGTGGCACTGGGGCCCTGAAGGGTTCTCCTAAAGAGAGGCTTTCACACAGCTCCATCGTGCAAGTTTCCCATGTGTAGATGAGATTTGTTCTGATGGGTGAGTCAAGAAACAGCCATACGCTGTTATTGAAATCCAGGCCTCTGAGGAGATGCCTGGAAACCAAAGCAATGTATCCGATAGGTGCCTACGGGCCTGTTTGTTCCTTTTTACTACTGGGGACATCAGTCTACGGGTCTGAGTGCCGGTAGGTGCACAGATGGGCCCAGATTGCCCCTGTTTGTCCTAGGAAGCCCCAAATATTGGGATGGCCTCAGGGATTTTGGAAGTTTATCCTATTAGTAGGATTGTGGCCATTAGAATGGGCACATACAATTCCCTTGGAGAGGGCAAGCCAAAGTCGTCAGGTTTGGCTCCAGGGTCCTGAGCCTGTAGGGTGTGTAGGCCAGGGCTGTTTGGACAGTTGTCTGAAAACACAAACTCGGCTTATGTTTCGGGTCATAGGTATGGCAGGACTGATCTACAGACCATGAGGAGAACTCTTCGGTATATGAAAAAAGGGCGAGTGTGAGGCTCTTGCTCAATTCTTTGTCTGTGAATATCGTGTCACACATGGTCGTGATATTTCCGGGTGACTTCATGGGCAATGGACGAGTCTTACTCTCTGGGGGTTTGGCCCTGTCCAAAGAGTTTGGGGTCATTCTGTGGGATGGAAGAAGTCCGTTGTTCTGTTGTTGTTGATTTGTTTTGTTTTGTTTTGTTTTTTCAACCTCAGGTGTCCCACCAAATGGTGGATTCAAGAGTAGAGCCCTGGGGAGGGGCGACTCTGACAACCAAAAATCTGGTTAAAAATTTGGGCCTAGGGACATGTCAAGCCCATTATGACATCTAATGGTCCAGCCACTGAGAGGACGTACTAGAGGACAGGACTCACGCTGAGGGTCACAATGCGTGTTTATGCTCTCGTCGCACTCACTCAGGGTGAATGCTGGTTTCTCCTACACTGAACGTGGGACAACATGCCAACCACAAGGTTTTTTGCTTGCCATGGGTAAGGAAGAGTTTCTGATTTCTGCATCACAGTCACCCCTGGGCAGAGATTGGAGATAAGGTCTAGGTTCTGAAGCCTGAAAACTGAGTTAGGGAAGAGATGATGATCTAAGGCCATGGCGGGTCTAATGTCCTCAGTGTTCGATCAGCTGTCTGGGTGTTGGTCACGAGGTCCGGGCTCAGGTTGTCAGACAGTGTATTAGTGCACAGGTTAGACTATATATTTTGGGGTCATTCGAGTGCGGCGTAAGTTCTTATCTGAGGAACTATTCAGTATTTGAAGAATGAGCGAGTCTGAGGCGCGTGCTCAGGATTTTGTCTCTGGATTTTCTATCAGCGATGGCCGTGGAATGTTGGGGAGGCCTCATGGGCCATGGACGAATCTTGCTCTCTGTGTATTTGGCCCTATCCCAATAGTTTTTTCGTCATTCTGTGGGATGGGAGGACTCCTTTCAGGTTTGTTACCTCAGGTGTCCCACCAAAAGAGGAATTCCAAAGCAGAGCCCTGGGGAAGAGTGAAGGGACAACCCCAACTTCGGTAAAAAATTGGGGCCTAGGGGTATGGCAAGCCCTATATGCTGTCTCTCCATCCAGCCACTGAGAGGCTTTACCTGAGGACTGGGCTCAGGCTGAGGGTCACAATGTGTGTTTGTGACCAATATGGCCCGCAAGCATGGATGGGGCCTTATGGGCCACACTGGTTTCAACTACACTGATTCTTGGACAACATGCCAACCACAAGGTTTCTTGCCATGGGGAAAGAGTTCTGAGTTCTGCTGCATCATTTTCAAACCCGGGCCGTGATTGGAGATAAGGTCTAGGTTCTGAAGCCTGAAAACCGAGGTTGAGAAGAGATGACGACCTAAGGCCATGGCGGGTCCGATGTGCTCAGTGTGTGGCCCAGCCTTCTGGGTGGGGCCAGAAGATCCAGGCTCATGCTGCGTCAGAAAGGGCTTTAGTGCCCAGGTCAGCCTATATTTTGGTGTACAGCCGAATGGCGTGCAGGTTGATCCTCATTTGGTGTTTCTGGGTAGCCCCAGAGGGCAATGTTTTTCTTTTGGAGGGCAGGCAAAGTGCTGCATTGTAGTTCTGAATTGCCAAATTCGAGGTCTTGGGGGCCAGTAGTCTGAGGACGGAAATCTGAGAAGCCAAGCTAGGCCTAGGTTTGTGGGTGAGGATATGGCAGGCACAATCTACAGTCCTGAATCTAGATCTCGTGCATCTGAAGTCAGGGCGAGGGTCAGACCATCGCTCAGGTTGCACATTCTGTCCCTGAGGGCCCCTACTTGAAGGGGGGGTTCTCGAGGCCATGGGGGTTTTCCGACGATGGGAGTTGTGAGAAGGTCCCAATTGCAAAGATTCTTCTGCAGGACAATTGAGACCTGGTGGTTGGCTCCAGGACAACGTTTCCATGCAGGGTTCTAAGGATGGATGGCTGGGTACCCCACCTCGCATTCCAATTGTCTCCAAGCAACAAGACAGGTCAGATCTGCTGGATCTAGGGGAGCAACCGAGGAGGCTGAGTTGAAATGGACTCTACCGTGGATGTGACCTAATATGATTTTGTGTCTATGGAGACCTTGGAATGAAGCGGTGGCACTGGGGACCTGAAGGGTTCTCCTAAAGAGAGGCTTTCACACAGCTCCATCGTGCAAGTTTCCCATGTGTAGATGAGATTTGTTCTGATGGGTGATTCACGAAACAGCCATATGCTGTTATTGAAATCCATTCCTCTGAGGAGAGATGCCTCGAAACCAAAGCAATGGATCCGATAGGTGCCTAGGGGCCTGTTCGTTCCTTATTACCTCTAGGGATCTCAGTCTACGGGTCTGAGTGCAGGTAGGTGCTCAGATGGGCCCAGATTGCCCCTGTTTGTCCAGGGAAGCCACCACTATTGGGATGGCATCAGGAATTTTGGCGGTTTATCCTCTAAGTAGGGTTTTGGCCATTGGAATGGGCACATACAATTCCCTTGGAAAGGGAAAGCACCGTCTTCAGGTTTGGCCTCAGGGGCCTGAGCCTGTAGGGTGTGTAGGCCAGAGCTGTTGGGACAGTTGTCTGAAAACACAAACTCGGCTTATGTTTCGGGTCATAGGTATGGCAGGACTGATATTCAGACCATGAGGAGAACACTTTTTGGATATGAAAAATGGGCGAGTGTGAGGCTCTTGCTCAAGTTTTTGTCTCTAGATATTGTGTCACTCATGATCGTGAATTTTCCGGGTGACTTCATAGGAAATGGACGAGTCTTACTCTCTGGGGTTTGGCCCCGTCCAAGGAGTTTGGGGTCACTCTGTGGGATGGAAGAAGTCCGTTTTTTTTTTTGTTGTTGTTGATTTGATTTGTTTTGTTTTTCAACCTCAGGTGTTCTACCAAATGAGGGATACCAGAGTACAGCTCTGGGGAGTTGTGACTGGACAACCCGAAATCTGGTTAAAAATTTGGGCCTAGGGACATGTCAAGCCCATTATGAAATCTAATGGTCCAGCCACTGAGAGGACGTACTAGAGGACAGGACTCACACTGAGGGTCACAATGCGTGTTTATGCCCTCGTTGCACTAAAGAATGGGCGTGACCTCAGGGTGAATGCTGGTTTCTCCTGCACTGAACGTAGGACAACATGGCAACCACAAGGTTTCTTGCCTTGGGTAAGCAGGAGTTCTGATTTCTGCATCACAGTCACCCCTGGGCAGTGATTGGAGATAAGGTCTAGGTTCTGAAGCCTGAAAGCTGAGGTAGGGCAGAGATGATGACCTAAGGCCATGGCGTGTCTGATGTGCTCAGTGTGCGGTCAGCTGTCTGGGTGTTGCTCAGGTGGTCCTGGCTCAGGTTGTGTCAGACAGTGCATTTTGCCCAGGTTAGACTATATAATTTTGGTACATTCGAGTGCCGTGTAGGTTATTCTCATTTAATGTGCCCGGGCAGCTCATTAGGCAATATATTTTTTCTAGAGGGCAGGCAGAGTGCTGCAATGATGGTCCGGAATTGCCAAACATGTAGGCTTCGGGGCCAGGAGTGTGAGGATGGAAGTCTGAGAACACAAGCTAGACTTGGGTTTCAGGGCCAGGGCACTGCATGTACCCCCTGAAGATCTGAAGCTATATGTCATGCTTCTGAACTCAGAGCGAGGATCAGACGTTGGCTCAGCTTGGATTTTCTGTTTATGACGGCCCCTTCAGGAAAGGAGCGGATTCTCGAGCGTGGAGATTTTCGCACGTTAGAGTGGTGGGATGCCCCCTCCAAGGATTCCTTCTGCGTGAATATTGAGACCTGTTGGACAGCTCCAGGACATCCCATATGGATGAGTCCAGACCAACGTTCGAGGATGGATGCCTGGGAAG
This sequence comes from Mustela putorius furo, assembly GCF_011764305.1. NCBI lineage: Eukaryota > Metazoa > Chordata > Mammalia > Carnivora > Mustelidae > Mustela > Mustela putorius. The sequence continues at coordinate 668,433 of NW_025421541.1, read as the reverse complement.
CCTGCCTCGCATTCCAATTGTCTCCTAGGGACAAGACAGTTTAGATCTGATGGCTCTGCGGGAGCAACCGGTGTGGCTGAGTTGAAATGAACTTTCCTGAGGATGGGTCTGATGTGTGTTTGTGTCCATGAGGGCCTTGGAATGGGGCGGTGGCACCGGTACCCTGAAGTATTCTCCTCAGTTTTGACATAGCTCCCATGCACAAGTTTCCTTGTGGAGACGAGTTTGGTTCTGATGGGTGCCTCAGGAAAACCCCAATGCTGGTATTGGAAACCAGGGTTTTGAAGAGACATGCCTGTAAACCAAAGCTATGAATCCGATTTTGGCCTAGGGTCCTGTCTGGTTCAATCTTCTTCTCTGGGGACATCCATCAAGGGTATGAGCGGAGGTAGATGCTCAGCTGGTGTCAGACGGAACTTTTTAGTCCCGGGCGACCTATACTATTGGGATGGCCTCAGGGACTTTGGAGGGTTCTCCTATTTTGTACGATTTTGGACAATGGAATGGGCAGAATTTCCATGGATTGGGTAGGCACAGACCTATTGTGTGGCTCCAGGGTCCCCAGCCTGGATGGTGTATGGCCCAGGACGTTGAGGACAGAAGTCTGAAAACACAAACTCAGCTTATGTTTGGGGACGTAGGTATGGCAGGACCGATCTACAAACCATGAGAAGACATCATCAGGATATGAAGAAAGTGCGAGTCTGAGGCGCTTGCTCACTTTTGTCTCTGGATTTTGTTTCAGCGATGGCCGTGGAATGTCGAGGAGGCCTCATGGGCCATGGACGAATCTTGCTCTCTGTGGATTTGGCCCGATTCCAATTGTTTTTCATCAATCTGTTGGATGGAGGACTCCTTTCAGGGTTCTTACATCAGGTGTCCCATCAAAAGAGGAATTCCAAAGCAGAGCCCTGGGGAAGAGTGAAGGGACAACCCGAACTATGGTTAAAAATTGGGGCCTAGGTGCATGGCAAGCCCAATATGCTGTCTCTTCATCCAGCCACTGAAGGCCTTACCTGAGGACGGGGATCAGGCTGAAGGTCACAATGTGTGTTTGTGACCAATGTGGCCCCAAAGCATGGGCGGGGCCTCATGGGCCACACTGGTTTCAAGTACACTGAACCTTGGACTACATGCCAACAACAAGGTTTCTTGCCATCATAAATGGATGACCATTTATGGCACACCCTGAGCCTGGACCTCTAGGTCCCACCCAAACAGCTGGCCGCACACAGAGCACATCGGACCCGTCATGGCCTTAGTTCGTCATCTTTCTCAACCTCGGTTTTCAGGCCTACACACCCTACAGGCTCAGTCCCTTGGAGCCAAACCTGACGACTGTGCTTGCCCTCTCCAAGGGAATTGTATGTGCCCATTCCAATGGCCACAACCCTTCTAATAGGATAAACCTCCAAAGTCCCTGAGGCTATTCCAATATTTGTGGCTTCCCAGGACAAACAGGGGCAATCTGGGCCCATCTGAGCACCTACCGGCACTCAGACCCGTAGACTGATGTCCCCAGAGTAAAAAGGAACGAACAGGCCCATAGGCACCTATCGGATCTATTGCTTTGGTTTCCAGGCATCTCTCCTTAGAGGTCCTTAGAACCCTTAGAACCCTGCCCTTGCGTCGTTCCTTATGGGACATCCTTGAGCCATCCAACAGGTGTCGACTGTCCCACAGGTGTCCTTGTGCATGGACCACCTCACAATTCATATCATGGAAAGCTTCCAAGGTCACATGATGCCCCCAATCTTCATGAAGTCGGATCATGGAAAGAAACTCCAACCTGAGCCAACGGCTGATCTTCGCCTTGACTTCAGATGCACGAGATCTTGATTAAGCTCTTCAGAGTGCACCTGCTGTGCCCTCACCCTAAAACCTAAGCATAGCTAGTGTTCTCATACTTCCGTCCTCACTCTCCTGGACCACACGCCCTCCATTTTGGGATTTCCGATGACACAGTGCTGCACTCTGCCTGCCCTCTAGAAGAAAAACGTTGCCCTATGGGTCTACCCAGAAACCTCAAATGAGGATAAACCTGCATGCCACTCAACTGTACACCTATTATATAGTCTAGCCTGGGCACTAATGCCCTGTCTGACACAACCTGAGGCCTGAATTCCCAACCGACACCCAGACAGCTTGCCGTACACTGAGAACATCTGAACCGCCATGGCCTTAGGTTGCCATCTCTTTCCAACCTGGTTTTCAGGCTACAGAAACCTAGACCTTATCTCTACTCATTTCCCATGGGTGAACGTGATGCAGAAATCATAACACCTCCTTCCCTCTCGCCAGAATCTTGTGGTTGGCATCTTATCCAAAGTTCAGTGTAGGACTCCTCTAGGGCCTACAGGAGTAGTAGTAGGGCCCCTTAGGGTAGTGTAGGGTCCCTGAGGCCCTGCCCTTGCTTAAGAGCTGCGGTGGGCACAAACACACTTTGGGACCCTAGTTTGAACCCTGTCCTCAAGTAAAGCCTCTCAGTGGTTGGAACATGAGCCCACATATGGGGCCTGCCATGCCCCAAGTCACCCAATCTTAACCAGAGGTAGAGACATCTAGTCACCCCTACTCAGGGCTCTGCTCTGGAATCCCTCTTTGGTGGGACATTTGAGGTAAGTAAACACAGAAAGGATTCCTCCCATCCACAGAATGACCCCAATCACTTGGGATCAGGCCATTCCCAGAGAGAAAGACTCCTCCATGACCCATGCGGCCAGCCCGACATTCCACGGCCACTATTGACACAAAATCCAGAGACATAAGCCTCACCCTTAGGTCATAGCCCAAAAAATTCTCCTCATAGTCTGTACATCGTGCCTGCCATACCTACGTCCCCAAACCGTGTTTTCAGACTTCTATCCTGACATCCCTGTCCCACACACCCTCCAGGCTGAGGCCTCTGGAGCCACACCTCAGGACTGTGCCTGCCCTCTCCAAGGAAATTCTTCCCATTCCATTGGCCACAACCCTACAGATTAGGAGAAACCTCCAAAGTCCCAGAGGCCATTCCAATAGTGTAGGCCGCCCAGTACAAAGAGGGGTGATCTCTCACAAGCTGAGCAACGACCTCAACTCACCCGGAGACAGATATCCCAAGAGAAAGGTCTTAAACTGGACAGGCCCCTAGAACGTAATTGGTTCCATTGCTTTTGTTTCTAAGCATCTCTCCTCAGAGGCCTGTTTTCCAATACCAGCATATGGGGGATTCCATAGATACCAATCAGAACAAATCTTGTCTCCACATGGGAAACTTATCCTTTGGAGCTCTGTAAAAACCTCCAGTTAGGAGAAACCTTCAGGTAACCGGAGCCACCGCCCTATTCCAAGGTCTCCATGGACACAAACCCGCATTATGACCATTCGGCAGGAGAGTACATTTCAACTCAGCCCCGTTGATTACTCCCCCAGAGCCAGAATATCAAACCTGCCTTGTCGCTAGGAGACAACTGGAATGCAAAGCAGACTCTCTAGGCATCCATCTTTGGAATCCTGCACTGGCTCCGTTCCATATGGGATGTCCTGGGAGCCTTCCAACAGGTCTTGACTGTCCTGCAGAAGGAATCCTTGCAGATTGGAGCATCTCACAACTCCTATCGTGGGAAAACCTACATGGCCTCATGAGGTGCTCCCGTTTATAAAGGGGCCATCATGGACAGAAACTCCAACCTGAGCCAACTTCTGATCCATTGCTTTGGTTTCTAGGTATCTCTCCTCAGAGGCCTGTTTTCCAATATCAGAATATGGGGGTTTCCTAAGGAAACAATCAGAACAGATCTCATCTCCACATGAGAAACTTGCTCTTTGGAGCTGTGTCAATACCTCAGGTTAGGAGGATCCTTCAGGGCGCTGGCACCATGGCCCAATTCCAAGGTCTCCAAGGACACAAACTTACATTATGATCCATCCTCAGGAGAGTCCATTCCAAATCAGCCCCCTCGGCTGCTCACCCAGAGCCAGCAGATCAAACCTGCCTTGTTACTAGGAGACAGTTGGAATGCGAGGTGGGCTGCCCAGGCATCCATCCTTAGAACCCTGCTCTGGAGAATTTCTTTATGGGACGTCTTGAATCCAACAAACCTGTCTTGACTGTCTCGCAGAATGAATCGTTGCTGTTTGAAGCATCACACAATCCCACTGTTAGAAAACCTCCATTTCCTCATGATGCCCCACACCTTCATAAATGGGCCATTATGGACAGAAATAGGCATTGTGACCCTCAGCATGAGCCCTGTCCTCAAGGAAGACCTCTCAGTGTCTGAATCAAGAGCCCACATATTGGACTTGCCATGCCCCTAGGCCCCCAAACTTAAACAGAGGTGGGGTTATCCAGGTGTCCCTCCCAAGGACTCTGCTCTGGAATCCCTCTTTTATTGGCACCCATGAGGTACATAAAAATAATATAAAAAACAGAAAGGACTCCTCCCATCCAACAGAATGTACCCAAACTCTTGGGATTGGGTCCAAACCTCAGAGAAGGAAAGCCGTCCACACCCATGAGGCCACGCCAGCATTCGACCCACATTGTTGACACAAATCCAGAGACAAAACCTGAGCAAGCATCTCAAACTCACCCTTTTTCTTATCCCGAAGTGTTATCACGGTCTATAGATTGGGCGTGCCATACCTATGTCCCCAATCCTAAGCGGAATTTGTATTTTCAGACTTCTGTCCCCACAGGCCTGGCCCACACACCCTCAAGGCTGGGCCCCTAGAGCCAAACTCAGAACTGTGCCTGCCCTCTCCAGGGGATTTCTGCCCATTCCATTGGCCACAACCCTATAGATTTGGAGAAACTCCAAAATCCCGAGGCCATTCCCAATATTATAGGCTGCCCAGGACAAACAGAGGCGATCTGACACAAGCTGAGCAACTACCTCCCCTCAGATCCATAGACACGTATCCCCAGGAAAGAGATTGAACCGGACATGCACCTAGCCCTAATCATATCCATTGCTTTTGTTTCCAGGCATCTCTCCTCAGAGGCCTGGTTTCCAATACCAGCATATGGGAGATTCTTTGGCACTCATCAAAACAATTCTCTTCTCTACATAGGAAACGTACTCTTTAGAGCTCCATCAAAACCTCCGGTTATGAACATCCCTCAAGGCCCCGGATCAAGCACCCCATTCCAAGGTCTCCATGGACACAAATGCACTTTATGACCCATCCTCAACTCACCCATTTCAACACACCCGCCTCGGTTACTCCCCTAGATCCCGCAGATCGAACTTGCCTTGGCGCTATGAGACACCTGGAATGGGAGGCAGGCTGCCCAGGCATCCATCCTTAGAACCCTGCTCTGGATAACTTCCTTATGGGATGTCCTGGAGCCATCCAGCAGGTCTCGACTGTCCCACGGAAGGAATCATTGCGGTTTGGAGCATCTCACAATTCCCATCGTGGGAAAACCTCCATGGCCTCGTGACACCCTCCTCTTCATGAAGGGGCCGTCATGGACAGAAACTCCAACCTGAGCCAACGTCTGATCCTAGCTCTGTCTTCAGGTACACGGGATCTCGAATCATCTCTGCAGAGGGTTCCTGCCGTCCCCTCACCCCGAAATCTCAGTCTGGCTTGTGTTCTCAGAATTTTATCCTCACACTCGTGGCCCACAAGCCTTCCAGTTTGGGAATTCTGGAGCCACTATGTGGCACTGTGTCTTCCTTCCAGAAGAAAAAAAACGTTGCCCTCTGGGGCTAGCCAGTAACCACAAATGAGTACCAACCTGCACGAAACTCGACTGCACCCCAATGATACAGTCTAGCCTGGGCACTAATTCCCTGTCTGCCACAGCCTGAGCCTGCACCTCCCAACCCACACTCAACAGCTGGGCGAACACTAGCACATCAGTCACACCATGGCCTTAGGTCTTCATCTCTTCCCAACCTCAGTTTTCAGGCTTCAGAACCTAGACCTTAAATCCAATCACAGTCCAGGAGTGAAAGTGTTGCAGAAATTAGAACTCCTTCTTCCCCATGGCCAGAAAACTTGTGGTTGCCATATTGTGCAACGTTCAGTGTAGGAGAAACCAGCATGGTACATTAGGCCACGCCCTGACTTGAGGGGCTCCTTGGGCACAAAAACACATTGTGAAACTCAATGTGAGCCCTTTGCTCAAGGAAGGCCTCTCAGTGTCTGGACCATGAGCCCACATATGGGGCTTGCCATGTTCTTAGGTCCCAATGTTAACCAGAGTTCTGGTTGTCCAGTCGCCCCTCCCCAGGACTCTGCTGTGGAATCCCTCTTTTGGTGGTCCACCTGAGGTAAAAAAAAAAAAAAAAAAAAAAAAAAAAGAAAGGCCTCCTCCCTTCCCACAGAATGACCCCAAACTCTTGGGATTGGGTCAAATCCCCAGAAAGGGAGCCTCATCGATGGCCCATGAGGACACCCGGACATTCCATGGCAATCTGTGACACCTATCTAGAAAAAAATAAGCATGAGCAAGCACCTCACTTTCGCCCTTTGCTCATATCCCGAAGAGTTCTCCTCACGGTCTATATATCGGGCCGGCCATACCTACGGACCCAAACCTAAGTGGAGTTTGTGTATTCAGACTTTTGTCCAAATAGCCCTGGACCACACACGCTCCACACTTGGGTCCCTGGAGCCACACCTCAGGACTGTGCTTCCCTTTCAAGAGAATTCTTCCCATTCCATTGGCCACAACCTTGCAAATTAGGAAAAACCTCCAAAGTTACCGAGGCCATCCCAATAGTGTAGGCCGCCCAGGACAAACAGGTGTGATCTCAAACCAGCTGAGCAACTACCTCCACTCAGACAAAAGATGTCCCCAGAGAAGAATATTGAACCGGACAGGCCCCTAGGCCCTAATCAGATCCATTGCTTTGGTTTCCAGGCATCTCTCCTCAGAGGCCTCATTTCCAATACCAGGAAATGGTGGTTTCCTGAGGCACCAATAAGAACAAATCTCGTCTCCCCATGGAAAACTTGCTCATTGGAGCTTTGTTATAACCTCTGGTTAGGAGAATCCTTCAGGGCCCTGGTGCCACTGCCCCATACCAAGGTCTCAATGGACTCAAACCAACATTAAGACCATCCTCAGGAAAGTCCACTTCAACTCATTTAAGACCATGCTCAGGAAAGTCCATTCCAACTCAGCCCCCTCTGATGCTACCCCAAGATAGCAGATCAAACGTTTCTTGTTGCTAGGAGACAATTGGAATTGAGGCTGTCTGCCCAGGCATCCATACTTAGAACCCTGTTCTGGAAAAATACATTATGAGACGTCCTGGAGCCATCCAACAAATCTTAATTGTCCCACAGAAGGAATCCTTGCGGTTTGGAGCATCTCACAACTCTAATAGTGGGAAAACCCCCATGGCCTCATAATGCCCCCCCCTTCATGAAGGGGCCAACATGGGCAGAAACTCCAACCTGAGCCAAAGTCTGATCCTCGACCTGACTTCAGACTCATGAGATCTCAATTCAGCTCTGCAGAGTGTGCCTGCCATGTCCATTCCCCGAAACCTAAGACTAGCTTGTGTTCTCAGACTTCCGTCCTCACTCTCCTGGCCCACAAGCCCTCCAGTTTGGGAATTCCGAAGCCACAATGCAGCACTCTGCTTGCCCTCCAGAAGAAAAATTTGGCCCTATGCTGCTAATAAGAAACCCCAAATGATTACCTAATGCATGCCACTCGACTGTAAAGCAATTATACAGACTACCCTGAATACGAATGCCCTGTCTGGCACAGCCTGAGACAAGACATCCCAAACGACACCTAGACAGCTGGCTCCAACCTGGACACAAGGGACCCGCTATGGCTGTAGTTCGTCATCTCTTCCCAACCTCGGTTTTCAGGCTTCAGAACCTAGACCTTATTTCCAATCACTGCCCAGGGGTGAACGTGATGCAGAAATTAGAATTCCTCCTTCCCCTGGCCAGAAACATTGTGGTTGGCATGTTGTCCAATGTTCAATGTGTGAAAACGTGCATTGTCGGAAAGGCCACGCCAGTGCTTGAGGGCCACCTAGGGCACAGACATGCATTGTGACCTGTAGCGTGAGTCCCGTATTAAAGTAACGCCTCTCAGTGGCTGGACCAAGATCCTGCATATGGGGCTTGTCATATCCATAGGCCCCCAGGCTTAACCAGAGAGCGAGTATTCCAGTTGTCAGTACCCACTGCTATGCTCCAGAATCCCTCTACTGGGGGGACACATGAAGCAGAAAAAAACAGGACTCTTCCCTTCCCACAGAATGACCCCAAACTCTTGGGGTCTGCACAAACTACCAGAGAGGGAGACTTCTACGACCCATGAGGCAACTCCTACATTAAACGGCCATTGTGGACACAATATCCAGAGACAAAAGACTGAGCGACTGCCTCCCTCTCACCCTTCTTTCATATCCAGAGGAGCTCCCCTCACGGACTGTAGATCAGGCCTGCCATAACCTCGGCCCCAAACCTGAGCTGAGTTTGGGTTTTTGGATGTCTGTCTGCACAGCCGTGGCCCACACCGCCTCCAGGCGGTGGTCTCTGGAGCCACACCACAGAACTGTGCCTGCTCTCTCCTAAGAAACTGCCCGTTCCATTGGCCACAACTCTACAAAATATAGTAAAAACCTCAAGGTAGCCAAGGACATCCCACTACCGCAAGCCGCACTGGACAAACAGGGGCATTATGACACCAGCTGAGCAACTACTACCTCCATCCATGCAGACACACAGACTGATATCCGCAGAGACAGAAGATTGAACCAGACAGGCCCCTAGGCCCTATTATGAACTCTGGCTTTGGTGTCCAGGTATCACTCCTCAGAGGCCTGGGTTCGAAGACCAGCATATGGGGCTATCCTGAGGCACCAGACAGAACACCTCTCAACTCCGCATTGAAAGCTTCCTTGTTGGAATTGTGTCAAACCCTTCGGGTTGGAGAATCCTGCAGAGTCCCTTAGCTACTGCCACATTCCAAGGTCTCCATGGCCACCAACCCACATTATGACTCATCCTCAGGAAAGTCCATTTAAACTCAGCGTTCTGGGTAGCTCACCCAAGAGCCCGCAGATTGAGCGTGCCTTGTCTCGACCAGGCAATGGGAAGGTGAGTTGACGTTTCTCGGCATCCATGCTTAGGCCCCTGCTCTCGAGTCTTTCTGTATGGGGCATCCTGGAACCATCCAATAGTACTCGACTGTCCTGAAGAAGGAAACTTCGAAGTTTGGAGCAGCTCACAACTCCCAGCTTAGGGAAACCTCCCTGGCCTCAAGACGCCCCCACCCCCTTCAGGAAGGGGCCGTCATGGACACAAACTCCAGCTTGAGGCAACATCTGATACTCGCCCTGACCTCAGATGCAGCAGATCTCGATTCAGCCTCTACACAGTGGGCCCAAACCTCGTGCTAACTTGTGTTTTCAGACTTCCTTCCTCACACTCCTGGCAAACATGTCCTCAAGACTTGGAATTCTGGAACCAAAATGCAGCCCTATGCAGGCCCTCCAGAAGAAAAACGTTGCTCTATGGGGATCTCCATAAACCCCAAATGAGGATCAACCTGCTCGGATCTCGACCTCACCCCAATTGGATTGTTCGGGTTGTCCATTCATCCCTCCCCAGAGCTCTGCTTTGGAATCCCTCTTTTGGTGGGACACCTGAGGTAAAACAAAACTAAAAGGACTCCTCCCATCCTTCAGATTGACCCCAAACAATTGGGATTGGACCAAATTCACAGAGAGGAAGTCTCGTCCATGGCCCATGAGGCCTCCCCGAGATTCCACAGCCATCGTTGACAACAAATCCAGAGACAAAAGTGTGAGCAAGCGCCTCACGCTCGCTCTTTTGTCGTATCCCGAAGAGTTCTCCTCACGGTCTGTGGATCGGGCCTGCCATACCTACTTCCCAAACCTAAGCCGAGTTTGTGTTTTCAGACTTCTGTCCCCACATTCCTGGCCCACAGACCCTTCAGGCTGGGGCCCCTGGAGCCACACATCAGGACTGTGCCTGTCCATACCACAGGAATTCTGCCCATTCCATTGTCCACAATCGTACAAATTAGGAAAAACCTCCAGAGTCCCCAAGGACATCCCAATATTGTAGGCCGCCCAGGACAAACAAGGGTCATCTGAAACCAGCTGAACATCTACGTCTACTCAGCGTAGATGGATGTCCCCAGAGATGAAGATTGAATCAGACAGGCCCCTAGGCCTGAATCAGATTCATTGCTTTCGGTTACAGGTATTTCTCCTCAGAGGCCTGGTTTCCAATATTAGCATATGGGAATATCATGAGGCAGCAATCAGAACAAATTTCTTCTCCACATGGGAAAATTATCCTTTAAAGATGTCTGAAAACCTCCAGTTAGGAGAATCCCTCAGGGCCTGTGTGCCACTGCCCCATTACAAGGCCTCCATAGACACAAAATCATATTAGGACGCATGCACGGAAGAGTCCAATTCAACTCAGCATATTCGGTTGCTCCTCGAGATCCAGCAGATCTAACTTGTATTGTTGCTAAGAGACAATTGGAATGCGAGGTGGCCTACCCCGCCATCCATCCTTAGAACCCTGCTCAGAATCATTGGCCTGGAGCCAACCAACAGGTCTCAATTTTCCTGCAGAAGAATCTTTGCAGTTGGGAGCTTCTCACAACTCCCATCGTGAGAAGCCCCCATGGCCTCGTGATACCCCCACCCTTCATGAAGGGGCCATAAGGGACATAAGGTCCAACCTGAGAAATAGTCTGATCCTCACCCTGAATACAGATGCACGAGATCTCGATTCAGGTCTGTATATTGTGCATGCCATGTCCTCACACAGTAACCTAAGCCTAGCTTGTGTCCTCAGACTTCCGTCCTCAGACTAATGGCCCACAAGCCCTCCAGTTTGGCAATCCAGAATTATAATGCAGCACTCTGCTTGCCCTCCAGAAGAAAAACATTGCCCTCTGGGGCTACCTAGAAACCCCAAATGAAGATCAACCTGCACGCCACTTGGCTGTACCCAAAATATATAGGCTGACCTGGGCAATAATGCCCTTTCTGACACAGCCTGAGCCTGGACCTCCTGGCCCCACCCAGACAGCTTGCCGCTCACTGAGCACATAGGACCAGCCATTGCCTTAGGTCGTTATCTCTTCCCAACCTCGGTTTTCAGGATTCAGATCCTAGACCTAATCTCCAATCACTGCCCAGGTTTGAAAATGATGCAGAAATCAGAACTCCTTCCCAATGGAAAGAACCTTGTGGTTGGCTTGTTGTCCAACGTTCAGTGTAGTGGAAACCTGTTTGCCCGATGAAGCCCAGCCATTGCTCGTGGGCCACATAGGTGGCAAACTCACATTGTGACCCACAGCCATAGCCAAGTCCTCAGGTAAGACCTCTCAGTGTCTGGATGAAGAGACAGCATATTGGGCTTGCCATGCCCATACGCCCCAATTTTTAATCATAGTTCGGGTCGTTCCTTCATTCTTCCCCAGGGCTCTGCTTTGGAATTCCTCTTTTGGTGGGACACCTGATGTAACAACCCTGAAAGGAGTTCTCCATCCAACAGATTGACGAAAAAAACAATTGGGATCAGGCCAAATCCACAGAGAGGAAGATTCGTCCATGGCCCATGAGGCCACCTCGACATTCCACGGCCATCGCTGAAACAAAAAATTCAGAGACAAAAGTCTGAGCAAGCGCCTCAGACTCGCACTATCTTCATATCCTGAAGATGTCTTCTCATGGTTTGTAGATCGGGCCTGCCATACCTACGTCCCCAAATATAAGCTGAGTTTGTGTTTTCAGACTTCTGTCCTCAAAGTCCTGGGCCACACACCATCCAGGCTGGGGACCCTGGAGCCACACATTAGGACTGTGCCTACCCAATCCATGGGAATTCTGCCCATTCCATTGTCCAAAATCGTACAAATTAGGAGAACCCTCCAAAGTCCCTGAGGCCATCCCAATAGTATAGGTCGCCCGGGACAAAAAAGGTCAGTCTGACACCAGCTGAGCATCTACCTCCACTCATACCCTAGATGGATGTCCCCAGAGAAGAAGATTGAACCAGACAGGACCCTAGGCCAAAATCGGATCCATTGCTTTGGTTTACAGGCATGTCCTCAAAACCCTGGTTTCCAATACCAGCATTGGGGTTTTCCTGAGGCACCCATCAGAACCAAACTCATCTCCACAAGGAAACTTCTGCATGGGAGCTATGTCAAAAGCTTAGGAGAATACTTCAGGGTCCGGTGCCACCGCCCCATTCCAAGGCCCTCATGGACACAAACACACATTAGACCCATCCACAGGAAAGTCCATTTCAACTCAGCCACCCTGGTTGCTCCCGCAGAGCCATCAGATCTAAACTGTCTTTTCGCTAGGGGATAATTGGAATGCGAGGCGGGCTTCCCAGGCATCCATCCTCGAACGTTGGTCTGGACTCATCCATATGGGATGTCCTGGAGCTGTACAACAGGTCTCAATTGTCCCGCAGAAGGAATCCTTGGAGGGGGCATCCCACCACTCCCAACGTGGGAAAGCCTCCACGGCCTCGAGATTCGGCTCCCTTTATGAAGGGGCCATCATGAACAGAAAATCCAAGCTGAGCCAACGTCTGATCCTCGCTCTGACTTCAGATGCATGAGATATTGCTTCAGATCTTCAGGAGGTACATGCCTTGCCCTCGCCCTGAAACCCAAGTGTAGCTGTCCCTAGGACCCAATTTTAACCAGATTTCTGGTTGTCTAATTGCCGCTCCCAAGGGCTCTACTCTGGAATCCCTCATTTGGTGGGACCCCTGAGGTTGAAAAACAAAACAAAACAAAACAACAACAACAAAAAACGGACTTCTTCCGTCCCACAGAATGACCCCAAACTATTTGGATTGGGCCAAACCCCCAGGGAGTAAGACTCGTCCATTTCCCATGAAGTCACCCGGAAATTTCACGACCATGACTGACACGATATCCAGATATAAAAACTTGAGCAAGAGCCTCACACTCGCCCTTTTTTCATATCCCGAAGAGTTCTCCTCATGGTCTGTAGATCAGTCCTGCCATACCTATGACCCGAAACATAAGCCGAGTTTCTGTTTTCAGACAACTGTCCAAACAGCCCTGGCCTACACAGCCTACAGGCTTAGGCCCCTGGAGCCAAGCTGAGGACTGTAATTGCCCTCTCCAAGGGAATTCTGTGTGCCCATTCCAATGGCCACAACGCTACTAATAGGATAAACCTCCAAAGTCCCTGAGGCCATCCCAATAGTGGTGGATTCCCAGGACAAAAAGGAGCAATCTGAGCCCATCGGAGAACCTACCTGCACTCAGACTTGTAGACTGATATCCCCAGAGGTAAGAAGGAACGAACAGGCCCCCTAGGCCCTAATCGGATACATTGCTGGTTTCCAGGCATCTCTCCTCAGAGGCCTGGATTTCAGTACCAGCATATGGCTGTTTCTTGACTCACCCACCAGAACAAATCTCATCTACACATGGGAAACTTGCACGTGGGAGTGATGTCAAAGCCTCTGTTTAGTAGAACCCTTCATGGCCCCAGTGCCACCGCGTCATTCCAAGGTCTCCAAAGACACAAATCACATTAGGACCCATCCACAGGAGAGTCCATTTCAACTCAGCCTCCTCGGTTGCTCCCCCAGATCCAGCAGATCTAACTTGTCTTTTTTGCTAGGAGACAATTGGAATGCGAGGTGGGCTACCCAGCCATCCATCCTTAGAACCCTGCTCGGAATCGTTGTCCTGGAGCCAACCAACAGGTCTCAATTGTCCTGCAGAAGAATCTTTGCAGTTGGGAGCTTCTCAGAACTCCCATCGTGAGAAAACCCCCCATGGCCTCGTGATCCCCCCCCCCTTCATGAAGTGGCCCTCAGGGACATAAGGTCCAACCTGAGCGATCGTCTGATCCTCACCCTGACTTCAGATGCACGAGATCTCCGTTCAGATCTGTAGATTGTGCCTGCCATGTCCTCACCCAGAAACCTAAGCCTAGCTTGTGTCCTCAGACTTCCATCCTCAGACTAATTGCCCACAAGCCCTCCAGTTTGGCAATCCAGAATTATAATGCAGCACTCTGCCTGCCCTCCAGAAGAAAAACATTGCCTTCTGGGGCTACCCAGAAACCCCAAATGAAGATCAACCTGCATGCCACTTGGCTGTACCCCAAATATATAGGCTGACATGGGCAATAATGCCCTTTCTGACAGAGGCTGAGCCTGGACCTCCTGGCCCCACCCATACAGCTGGCCGCTCACTGAGCACATCGGACCAACCATTGCCTTAGATCATTATCTCTTCCCAGCCTCGGTTTTCAGGATTTAGAACATAGACATTATCTCCAATCACTGCCCATGTTTGAAAATGATGCAGATCAGAACTCTTTCCCGATGGCAAGAAATCTTGTGGTAGGCTTGTTGTATAATTTTCAGTGTAGTGGATAACAGTGTGTCCAATGAGTCCCCGCCATTGCAAGCGGGCCACATAGGTGGCAAACACACATTGTGACCCTCAGCCTTAGCCCAGTCCTCAGGTAAGGCCTCTCAGTGGCTGAATGAAGAGACAGCATATTGGGCTTGCCATGCCCATAGGCCCCAATTTTTAACAATGGTTCGGGTTGTCCATTCACTCTTCCCCAGGGCTCTGCTTTGGAACTCCTCTATTGGTGGGACACCAGATGTAAACGGTTTGAACGGTGAAAGGAGTCCTCCATCCAACAGAATGACGAAAAACAACTGGGATCCGGCCAAATCCACAGAGAGCAAGATTCGTCCATGGCCCATGAGGCCACCTCGACATTCCACGGCCATCGCTGATACAAAACCCAGAGACAAAAGCCTAAGCAAGCGCCTCAGACCCGCCCTATCTTCATATCCTGAAGATGTCTTCTCATGGTTTGTAGATCGGGCCTGCCATACCTACGTCCCCAAACATAAGCTGAGTTTGTGTTTTCAGACTTCTGTCCTCAAAGTCCTGGGCCACATACCCTCCAGGCTGGGGACCCTGGAGCCACACATTAGGACTGTGCCTACCCAATCCATGGGAATTCAGCCCATTCCATTGTCCAAAATCGTACAAATTAGGAGAACCCTCCAAAGTCCCTGAGGCCATCCCAATAGTATAGGTCGCCCGGGACAAAAAAGGGCAGTCTTACACCAGCAGAGCATCTAACTCCACTCATACCCTAGAAGGATGTCCCCAGAGAAGAAGATTGAACCAGACAGGACCCTAGGCCAAAATCGGATCCATTGCTTTGGTTTACAGGCATGTCTCCTCAAAACCCTGGATTCAAATACCAGCATTGGGGTTTTCCTGAGGCACCCATCAGTACAAACCTCGTCTCCACAAGGAAACTTGTGCATGGGAGCTATGTCAAAAGCTTAGGAGAATACATCAGGGTCCCGGTGCCACCGCCCCATTCCAAGGCCCTCATGGACACAAACACACATTAGACCCATCCTCAGGAAAGTCCATTTCAACTCAGCCACCCTGGTTGCTCCCGCAGAGCCATCAGATCTAAACTCTCTTGTCGCTAGGAGACAATTGGAATGCGAGGCGGGCTTCCCAGGCATCCATCCTCGAACGTTGTTCTGGACTCATCCATATGGGATGTCCTGGAGCTGTACAACAGGTCTCAATTGTCCCGCAGAAGGAATCCTTGGAGGGGGCATCCCACCACTCCCAACGTGGGAAAAACTCCACGGCCTCGAGATTTGGCTCCCTGTATGAAGGGGCCGTCATGAACAGAAAATCCAAGCTGAGCCAACGTCTGATCCTCGCTCTTACTTCAGATGCATGATTTATTGCTTCAGATCTTCAGGGGGTACATGCCGTGCCCTCGCCATGAAACCCAAGTCTAGCTGTCCCTAGGACCCAATTTTTAACCAGATTTCTTTTTGTCTAATCGCCGCCCCCCAGGGCTCTACTCTGGAATCCCTCATTTGGTGGGACCCCTGAGGTTGAAAAACAAAACAAAACAAAACACAACAACAACAACAACAAAACGGACTTCTTCTGTCCCACAGAATGACCCCAAACTCTTTGGATGGGGCCAAACCCCCAGGGAGTAAGACTCGTACATTTCCCATGAAGTCACCCGGAAATTTCACGACCATGACTGACACGATATCCAGATATAAAAACTTGAGCAAGAGCCTCACACTCGCCCTTTTTTCATATCCCGAAGAGTTCTCCTCATGGTCTGTAGATCAGTCCTGCCATACCTATGACCCGAAACATAAGCCGAGTTTCTGTTTTCAGACAACTGTCCAAACAACCCTGGCCTACACAGCCTACAGGCTTAGGCCCCTGGAGCCAAGCTGAGGACTGTACTTGCCCTCTCCAAGGGAATTCTGTGTGCCCATTCCAATGGCCACAACGCTACTAATAGGATAAACCTCCAAAGTCCCTGAGGCCATCCCAATAGTGGTGGCTTCCCAGGACAAACAGGAGCAATCTGAGCCCATCTGAGAACCTACCTGCACTCAGACTTGTAGACTGATATCCCCAGAGGTAAAAAGGAACGAACAGGCCCCTAGGCCCTAATCGGATCCATTGCTTTGGTTTCCAGGCATCTCTCCTCAGAGGCCTGGATTTCAGTACCAGCATATTGCTATTTCTTGACTCACCCACCAGAACAAATCTCATCTACACATGGGAAACTTGCACGTGGGAGTGATGTCAAAGCCTCTGTTTAGGAGAACCCTTCATGGCCCCAGTGCCACCGTGTCATTCCAAGGTCTCCAAAGACACAAAAACACATTAGGTCCCATCCACAGGAGAGTCCATTTCAACTCAGCCTCCTCGGTTGCTCCCCCAGATCCAGCAGATCTAACTTGTCTTTTTGCTAGGAGACAATTGGAATGCGAGGTGGGCTACCCAGCCATCCATCCTTAGAACCCTGCTCGGAATCGTTGTCCTGGAGCCAACCAACAGGTCTCAATTGTCCTGCAGAAGAATCTTTGCAGTTGGGAGCTTCTCAGAACTCCCATCGTGAGAAAACCCCCATGGCCTCGTGATCCCCCCCCCTTCATGAAGTGACCCTCAGGGACTTAAGGTCCAACCTGAGCGATCGTCTGATCCTCACCCTGACTTCAGATGCACGAGATCTCGGTTCAGATCTGTAGATTGTGCCTGCCATGTCCTCACCCAGAAACCTAAGCCTAGCTTGTGTCCTCAGACTTCCATCCTCAGACTAATTGCCCACAAGCCCTCCAGTTTGGCAATCCAGAATTATAATGCAGCACTCTGCCTGCCCTCCAGAAGAAAAAACATTGCCTTCTGGGGCTACCCAGAAACACCAAATGAAGATCAACCTGCACGCCACTTGGCTGTACCCAAAATATATAGGCTGACCTGGGCAATAATGCCCTTTCTGACAGAGGCTGAGCCTGGACCTCCTGGCCCCACCCAGACAGCTTGCCGCTCACTGAGCACATAGGACCAGCCATTGCCTTAGGTCGTTATCTCTTACCAACCTCGGTTTTCAGGATTCAGATCCTAGACCTTATCTCCAAACACTGCCCAGGTTTGAAAATGGTGCAGAAATCAGAACTCGTTCCCAATGGCAAGAACCTTGTGGTTGGCTTGTTGTCCAACGTTCAGTGTAGTGGAAACCTGTTTGTCCGATGAGGCCCCGTCACTGCTCGCGGGCCACATAGGTGGCAAACTCACATGTGACCCTCAACCTTAGCCCAGTCCTGAGGTAAGGCCTCTCAGTGTCTGGATGAAGAGACAGCATATTGGGCTTTCATGCCCATAGGCCCCAATTTTTAACCATAGTTCGGGTTGTGCCTTCACTCGTCCCCAGGGCTCTGCTTTGGAATTCCTCTTTTGGTGGGACACCTGATGTAACAACCCTGAAAGGAGTCCTGCATCCAACAGATTGACGAAAAACAATTGGGATCGGGCCAAATCCACAGAGAGCAAGATTCGTCCATGGCCCGTGGGGCCTCCTCGACATTCCACTGCCATCGCTGAAACAAAAAATCCAGAGACAAAAGTTTGAACAAGCGCCTCAGACTCGCACTTTCTTCATATCCTGAAGATGTCTTCTCATGGTTTTTAGATCGGGCCTGCCATACCTACGTCCCCAAACATAAGCTGAGTTTGTGTTTTCAGACTTCTGTCCTCAAAGTCCTGGGCCACACACCATCCAGGCTGGGGACCCTGGAGCCCGTAACATTAGGACTGTGCATATCCAATCCATGGGAATTCTGCCCATTCCATTGTCCAAAATCGTACAAATTAGGAGAACCCTCCAAACTCCCTGAGGCCATCCCAATAGTATAGGTCGCCCGGGACAAAAAAGGTCAGTCTGACACCAGCTGAGCATCTACCTCCACTCATACCATAGATGGGTGTCCCCAGAGACGAAGATTGAACCAGACAGGACCCAAGGCCAAAATCGGATCCATTGCTTTGGTTTACAGGCATGTCTCCTCAAAACCCTGGTTTCCAATACCAGCATTGGGGTTTTCCTGAGGCACCCATCAGAACCAAACTCGTCTCCACAAGGATACTTGTGCATGGGAGCTATGTCAAAAGCTGAGGAGAATACTTCATGATCCCGGTGCCACTGCCCCATTTAAAGGCCCTCATGGACACAAACACACAATAGACCCATCCTCAGGAAAGTCCATTTCAACTCAGCCACCCTGGTTGCTCCCGCAGAGCCATCAGATCTAAACTGTCTTGTCGCTAGGAGAAAATTGGAATGCGAGGTGGGCTTCCCAGGCATCCATCCTCGAACGTTGGTCTGGACTCATCCATATGGGATGTCCTGGAGCTGTCCAACTGGTCTCAATTGTCCCGCAGAAGGAATCCTTGGAGGGGTATCCCACCACTCCCAACTTGGGAAAAACTCCACGCTCTCGAGAATCCTCTCCCTTCATGAAGGGGCCGTCATGAACAGAAAATCGAGGCTGAGCCAACGTCTGATCCTCGCTCTGACTTCAGAAGCATGAGATATTGCTTCAGATCTTCAGAGGTTTCCTGCCGTGCCCTCACCCTGAAACCCAAGTCTATCTTGTGTTCTCAGACTTCCATCCTCAAACTCCTGGCCCCGAAGCCTACAAGTTTGTCAATTACCGACCATCATTGCAGCACTCTGCCTGCCCTCTAGAAAATATATATTGCCTAATGAGCTGCCCGGGCACATTAAATGAGAATAAACCTACACGGCACTCGAATGTACCTAAATTATATAGTCTATCCTGGGCAGTAGTGCACTGTGTGACACAACCTGAGCCGGGACCTCCTGAGCAACACCCAGACAGCTGTCTGCACACTGAGCACATCAGAACCGCCATGGCCTTATGTCATCATCTCTGCCCTACCTCAGTTTTCAGGCTTCAGGCCCTAGACCTTATCTCCAATCTCTGCCCAGGGATGACTGTGATGCAGAAATCAGAACTCCTGCTTACCCATGGCAAGAAACCTTGTGGTTGCCATGTTGTCCTACGCTCAGTGTAGGATAAACCAGCATTCACCCTGAGGTCATGCCAATTCTTGAGCGCGACGAGGGCATAAACATGCATTGTGACCCTCAGCGTGATTCCTGACCTCTAGTAAATCCTCTCAGTGGCTGGACCATTAGATGTCATAATAGGCTTGACATGTCCCTAGGCCCCAATTTTTAACCAGATTTCTGGTTGTTCAGTCACAACTACCCAGGGCTCTACTCTGGAATCCCTCATTTGGTGGGACACCTGAGGTTGAAAAACAAAACAAACAAATCAACAACAACAAAAAAAAAACGACTTCTTCCATCCCACAGAGTGACCCCAAACTCCTTAGATGGGGCCAAACCCCCAGAGAGTAAGACTCGTCCATTTCGTATGAAGTCACCTGGAAATTTCACGACCATGAGTGACACAATATCTAGAGACAAAAACGTGAGCAAGAGCCTCACACTCGCCCTTTTTTCATATCCCAAAGTGTTCTCCTCATGGTCTGTAGATCAGTCCTGCCATACCTATGACCTGAAACATAAGCCGAGTTTGTGTTTTCAGACAACTGTCCCAACAGCTCTGGCCTACACACCCTACAGGCTCAGGACCCTGAGGCCAAACCTGAAGACTGTGCTTGCCGTTTCCAAGGGAATTGTATGTGCCCATTCCAATGGCCACAACCCTACTAAGAGGATAAACCTCCAAAATTCCTGAGGCCATCCCAATAGTTGTGGCTTCCCAGGACAAACAGGGGCAATCTGAGCCCATCTGAGCACCTACCTGCACTCAGACCCGTAGACTGATGTCCCCAGAGGTAATAAGGTACGAACTGGCCCCTAGGCATCTATCGAATCCATTGGTTTGGCTTCCAGGCATCCCTCCTCAGAGGCCTGGATTTCAATAACAGCATATGGCTGTTTCTTGACTCACCCATGAGAACAATCCTCATCTACACATGGGAAACTTGCACGATGGAGCTGTGTGAAAGCCTCTCTTTAGGAGACACTTCAGGGCCTCAGTGCCACCGCTTCATTCCAAGGTCCTCATAGACACAAAATCATATTAGGACACATCCACGGGAGAGTCCATTTCAACTCAGCCTCCTCAGTTGCTCCCCCAGATCCCGCAGATCTAACCTGTCTTGTTGCTTGGAGACAATTGGAATGCGTGGTGGGCTCCCCAGCCATCCATCCTTAGAACCCTGCTCGGAATCGTTGTCCTGGAGCCAAGCACCAGGTCTCAATTGTCCTGCAGAAGAATCTTTGCAGTTGGGAGCTTCTCACAACTCCGATCGTGGGAAAAAAACCCCATGGCCTCGTGTTCCACACCCCCTTCAAGAATAGGCCATCAGGGACAGAATGTCCAACCTGAGCGATCGTCTGATCCTCGCCCTTTCTTCAGATGCACGAGAACTCGATTCAGGTCTATAGATTGTGCCTGCCATATCCTCACCCAGAAACCTAGGCCTAGCTTGGGTTCTCAGACTTCCGTCCTCAGACTGCTGGCCCACAAGCCCTCCAGTTTGGCAACCAGAACTACAATGCAACACTCTGCCTGCCCTCCAGAAGATAAACATTGCCCTCTGGGGCTACCCAGAAACCCCAATGAGGATCAACCTGCACGCCATTCGGCCGTACCCCAAATATATAGGCTGACCTGGGCACTATTGCCCTTTCTGACACAGACTGAGCCTGGACCTCCTGGCCCCACCCACACAGCTGGCCGCACACTGAGCACATGGACCCGCCATGGCCTTAGGTCGTAATCTCTTCTCAACCTCGATTTTCATGCTTCAGAACCTAGATCTTATCTCCAATCACGGCCCGGGATTGAAAACGATGCAGAAATTAGAACTCTTTCCCCATGGCAAGAAAACTTGTGGTTGGCATGTTGTCCAAGTTTCAGTGTAGTTGAAACCAGTGTGGCCCATGAGGCCCTGCCCATGCTTGCAGGCCACATTGGTCAAAAACACACATTGTGACCCTCAGGCTGAGCCCAGTCCTCAGGTAAGGCCTCTCAGTGGCTGGATGGAGAGACAGCATATTGGGCTTGCCATGCCCCTAGGCCTCAAGTTTAAAACATAATTCGGGTTGTCCCTTCACTATTCCCCAGGCTCTGCTTTGGAATCCCACTTTTGTTGGGACACCTGAGGTAAAAAACCTGAAAGGAGTCCTCCCATCCCACAGATTGACGAAAAACAATTGGGATCGGGACAAATCCACAGAGTAGGATTCGTCCATGGCCCATGAGGCCTCCCCAACATTACACGGCCATCGCTGGTACAAAATCCAGAGACATAAGCCTGAGCACGCGCCTCAGACTCGCTCATTCTTCATATCCTGAAGAGTTCTTTAGAAAAGAACCTACACGTCACTCGAAGGCACCCAAAATATATAGTCTAACCTGGGCACTAATGCACTGTATGATAACCTGAGCCAGGACCTCGAGACCAACACCCAGGCAGCTGACCGCACACTGAGCTCATCACACTCGCCATCGCCTTAGATGATCATCTCTTCCCTACCTCAGTTTTCAGGCTTCAGAACCTAGACCATATTTCCAGTCACTACCCAGGGGTGACTGTGATGCAGAAATCAGAACTCTTCCTTACCCATGGCAAGAAACCTTGTGGTTGGCATGTTGTCCAACGTTCAGTGTAGGAGAAACCAGCATTCACCCTGAGGCCCCGCCAATTCTTGAGTGCGACGAGGGCATAAACACGCATTGTGACCCTCAGCGTGAGTCCTGTCCTCTAGTACGTCATCTCAGTGGCTGAACCATTAGATATCATAATGGGCTTGACATGTCCCTAGGCCCCAATTTTTAACAGGATTTCTGGTTGTCCAGTCGCCCCTACCCAGTGCTCTACACTGGAATCCCTCATTTGGTGGGACACCTGAGGTTGAAAAACAGAACAAAAAACAAATCAACAGCAACAGAACAACGGACTTCTTCCATCCCACAGAATGACCCCAAACTCTTTGGACGGGGCAAAACCCCCAGAGAGTAAGACTCGTACATTTCCATGAAGTCACCCGGAAATTTCACAACGATGAGTGACACGATATCCAGAGACAAAAACTTGACCAAGAGCCTCACACTCGCCCTTTTTTTTCATATCCCGAAGAGTTCTCCTCATGGTCTGTAGATCAGTCCTGCCATACCTATGACCCGAAACATAAGCCGAGATTGTGTTTTCAGACAACTGTCCAAACAGCCCTGGCCTACACACCCTACAGGCTCAGGCCCCTGGAGCCAAACCTGATGACTCTGCTTGCCCTCTCCAAAGGAATTGTATGTGCCCATTCCAATGGCCACAACCCTACTAATAGGATAAACCTCCAAAGTCCCTGAGGCCATCCTAATATTTGGGGCTTCCCAGGACAAACAGGGGCAATCTGGCCCATCTGAGCACCTACCGGCACTCAGACCTGTAGACTGATGTCCCCAGAGATAAAAAACCCAAACAGGCACCTAGACACATATCGGATCCATTGCTCTGGTTTCGAGGCATCTCTCCTCAAAGGCCTGGATTTCAATAACAACATATGGCTGTTTCTTGACTCACCCATCAGAACAAATCTCATCTACACATGGGAAACTTGCATGATGGAGCTGTGTGAAAGCCTCTCTTTAGGAGAACCCTTCAGGGCATCAGAGCCACCGCTTCATTCCAAGGTCTCCATAGACACAAAATCATATTAGGACACATCCACGGTAGAGTCCATTTCAACTCAGCCTCCTCGGTTGCTCCCCCAGATCAAGCAGATCTAACCTGTATTGTTGCTTGGAGACAATTGGAATGCGAGGAGTGCTACCCAGCCATCTATCCTTAGAACCCTGCTCGGAATCGTTGTCCTGGAGTCCATGAACAGGTCTCAAATATCCTGCAGAAGAATCTTTGCAGCTTCTCAGATCTCCCATCGTGGGAAAACCCCCCATGGCCTCGTGTTCAACTACCCTTCAAGAAGGGGCCATCAGGGACAGAATGTCCAACCTGAGCGATCGTCTGATCCTCGCCCTGACTACAGATGCACGAGATCTCCATTCAGGTCTGTAGATTGTGCCTGCCATATCGTCACCCAGAAACCTAGGCCTAGCTTGGGTTCTCATACCTCTGTCCTCAGTCTACTGGCCCACAAGCCCTCCAGTTTGGCAATCCAGAACTACAATGCAGCACTCTGCCTGCCCTACAGACGAAAAACATTGCCCTCTTGTGCTACCCAGAAACCCCAAATGAGGATCAACCTGCACACCATTCGGCTGTACCCCAAATATATAGGCTGACCTGGGCACTAATGCCCTTTCTGACACAGCCTGAGCCTGGACCTCCTGGCCCCACCCAGACAGCTGGCCGCAAACTGAGCACATCGGACCCGCCATGGCCTTAGGTCGTCATCTCTTCTCAACCTCGGTTTTCAGGCTTCAGAACCTAAACCTTATCTCCAATCACGGTAGGGGTTTGAAAACAATGCAGAAATCAGAACTCTTTCCCCATGGCAAGAAACCTTGTGGTTGGCATGTTGTCCAAGGTTCAGTGTAGTTGAAACCAGTGTGGCCCATGAGGCCCCGCCCATGCTTGTGGGACACATTGGTCACTAACACACATTGTGACCCTCAGCCTGAGCCCAGTCCTCAGGTAAGGCCTCTCAGTGGCTGGATGGAGAGACAGCATATTGGGCTTGCCATGCCCCTATGCCGCAAGTTTTAAAAATAGTTCGGGGCTGTCCCTTCACTCTTCTCCAGGGCTCTGCTTTGGAATTCCTCTTTTGGTGGGACAGAGGAGGTAACAAACCTGAAAGGAGGCCTCCCATCCCACAGATTGACGAAAAAACAATTGGAATCGGGCCAAATCCACAGAGAGCAAGATTCGTCCATGGCCCATGAGGCCTCCCCAACATTCCACGGCCATCGCTGATACAAAATCAAGAGACAATAGCCTGACCACGCGCCTCATACTCGCTCATTCTTTATATCCTGACAAGTTCCTCAGATCAGAACTTACACGGCACTCGAAGGCACCCAAAATATATAGTCTAACCTGGGAACTAATGCACTGTCTGACAACCTGAGCCCGGTCCTCCTGACCAACAAACACCCAGACAGTTTACCACACACTGAGCACATCAGACCCCGCCATGGCCTTAGGTTATCATATCTTCCCTACCTCAGTGTTCAGGCTTCAGAACCTAGACCTTATCTCCAATCACTGCCCAGGGGTGACTGTGATGCAGAAATCAGAACTCTTCCTTACCCATGGCAAGAAACCTTGTGGTTGGCATGTTGTCCAACGTTCAGTGTAGGAGAAACCAGCATTCACCCTGAGGCCCCGCCCATTCTTGAGTGCGACGAGGGCATAAACACGCATTGTGACCCTCAGCGTGAGTCCTGTCCTCTAGTACGTCCTCTCAGTTGCTGGACCATTAGATGTCATAATGGACTTGACATGTCCCTAGGCCCCAATTTTTAACCAGAATTCTGGTTGTCCAGTCCCCCCTCCCCAGGACTCTACTCTGGAATCTCCCATTTGGTGGGACACCTGAGGTCGAAAAAAAAACAAAACAAATCAACAACAACAGAACAACGGACTTCTTCCATCCCACAGAATGACCCCAAACTCTTTGGACGGGGCCAAACCCCAGAGAGTAAGACTCGTCCATTTCCCATGAAGTCACCCGGAAATTTCACGACCATGAGTGACACGATATCCAGAGACAAAAACTTGAGCAAGAGCCTCACACTGGCCCTTTTTTCATATCCCGAAGAGGTCTCCTCGTGGTCTGTAGATCAGTAATGCCATACCTATGACCTGAAACATAAGCCGAGCTTGTGTTTTCAGACAACTGTCCAAAACAGCCCTGGCCTACACACCCTACAGCCTCAGGCCCCTGGAGCCAAACATGACGACTCTGCTTGCCCTCATAAAGAGAATTGTATGTGCCCATTCCAATGGCCACAAACCTTCTAATAGGATAAACCTCCAAAGTCCCTGAGGCCATCCCAATATTTGGGGCTTCCCAGGACAAACAGGGGCAATCTGGGCCCATCTGAGCACCTACTGGCACTCAGACCCGTAGACTGTTGTCCCCAGAGGTAAAAAGGAATGAACAGGCCTCTAGGCACCTATCGGATCCATTGGTTTAGCCAAACCAGGCATCTCTCCTCAGAGGCCTGGATTTCAATAACAGCATATGGCTGTTTCTTGACTCACACATCAGAACAAATCTCATCTACACATGGGAAACTTGCACGATGGAGCTGTGTGAAAGCCTCTCATTAGGAGAACCCTTCAGGGCACGAGAACCACCGCTTCATTCCAAGGTCTCCATAGACACAAAATCATATTAGGACACATCCACGAGAGAGTCCATTTCAACTCATCCTCCTCGGTTGCTTCCCCAGATCCAGTAGATCTAACCTGTCTTGTTGCTTGGAGACAATTGGAATGCGAGGTGGGCTACCCAGCCATCCATCCTTAGAACCCTGCTCGTAATTGTTGTCCTGGAGCCAACCAACAGGTCTCAATTGTCCTGCAGAAGAATCTTTGCAGTTGGGAGCTTCTCAGAACTCCCATTGTGGAAAAAACCCCCAATGTCCTCGTGATCCACCCCCACTTCAAGAAGGTGCCATCAGGGACAGAATGTCCAACCTGAGCGATCGTCTGATCCTCGCCCTGACTTCAGATGCACGAGATCTCGATTCAGGTCTGTAGATTGTGCCTGCCATATCCTCACCCAGAAACCTAGGCCTAGCTTGAGTTCTCAGACTTCCGTCCTCAGTCTACTGGCCCACAAGCCCTCCAGTTTGGCAATCCAGAACTACAATGCAGCACTCTGCCTGCACTACAGACGAAAAACATTGCCCTCTGGGGCTACCCAGAACCCCAAATGAGGATCAACCTGCACACCATTCGGCTGTACCAAAATACATACGCTGACCTGGGCACTAATGCCCTTTCTGACACAGCCTGAGCCTGGACCTCCTGGCCCCACCCAGACAGCTGGCCGCACACTGAGCACATCGGACCCGACATGTCCTTAGGTTGTCATCTCTTCTCAACGTCGGTTTTCAGGCTTCAGAACCTAGACCTTATCTACAAGCACGGCAGGGGTTTGAAAACAATGCAGAAATCAGAACTCTTTCCCCATGGCAAGAAACCTTGTGGTTGGCATGTTGTCCAACGTTCAGTATAGGACAAACCAGCATTCACCCTGAGGCCCTGCCCATTCTTGAGCGCGACGAGGGCATAAACATGCATTGTGACCCTCAAGGTGAGTCCTGTCTTCTAGTACGTCCTCTCTGTGGCTGGACCATTAGATGTCATAATGGGCTTGACATGTGCCTAGGCCCCAATTTTCAACCAGATTTCTGGTTGTCCAGTCGCCCCTCCCTTATGATCTACTCTGGAATCCCTCATTTGGTGGGACACCTGAGGTTGAAAAACAAAACAAAAGAAATCAAAAACAACAGAACAACGGACTTCTTCCATCGGAATTCTTGCATCCCACAGAATGAGCACAAACTCTTTGGACGTGGCCAAGCCCCCACAGAGTAATACTCGTCCATTTCCCATGAAGTCACCTGGAAATTTCACGACCATGTGTGACACGATATCCAGAGACAAAAACTTGAGCAGAGCCTCACACTCGCCATTTTTTTCATATCCCAAAGAGTTCTCCTCAAGATCTGTAGATCAGTCCTGCCATACCTATGACCCGAAACATAAGTCGACTTTGTGTTTTCAGACATCTGTCCAAACAGCCCTGGCCTACACAACCTACAGGCTCAGGCCCCTGGAGCCAAACCTGACGACTGTGATTGCCCTCTCCAAGGGAGTTGTATCTGCCCATTCCAATGGCCACAACCCTACTAAGAGTATAAACCTCCAAAGTCCCTGAGGCCATACCAATATTTGCGGCGTCCCAGGACAAATGGGGCAATCTGGGCACATCTGATCACCTACCGGCACTCAGACGCATAGACTGATATGCCCAGAGGTAAAAAGGAACGAAGAGGCCCCTTGGCACCTATGGGATCCATTGCTTTGGTTTCCAGGCATCTCTCCTCAGAGGCCTGGATTTCAATAACAGCATATGGCTGTTTCTTGACTCACCCATCAAAACAAATCTCATCTACACATGGGAAACTTGCACGATGGAGCTATGTGAAAGCATATTTTTAGGGGAACACTTCAGGTCCCCAGTGCCACCCGCTTCATTCCAAGGTCTCCATAGACACAAAATCATATTAGGACACATCCACGGGAGAGTCCATTTCAATGCAGCCTCCTCGGTTGCTCCCTCAGATACCGCAGATCTAACCTGTCTTGTTGCTTAGAGACAACTTGAATGCGAGGTGGGCTACCGAACATCCATCCATCCATAGAACCCTGCTCGGAATCGTTGTCCTGGAGCCAACCAAAAGACAAAATTGTCTTGCAGAAGAATCTTTGCAGTTGGGAGCTTCTCAGAACTCCAATCTTGGGAAAACCCCCATGGCCTCGTGATCCACCCCCCCTTCAAGAAGGGGCCATCAGGGACAGAATGTCCAACCTGAGCGATCGTCTGATCCTCGCCCTGACTTCAGATGCACGAGATCTCGATTCAGGTCTGTAGATTGTGCCTGCCATATCCTCACCCAGAAACCTAGGCCTAGCTTGGGTTCTCATACTTTCGTCCTCAGACTACTGGCCTACAAGCCCTCCAGTTTGGCAATCCAGAACTACAATGCAGCACTATGCCGGCCCTCCAGAAGAAAAACATTGCCCTCTGGGGCTACCCATAAACCCCCAATGAGGATCAACGGGGCACGCCTTTCGAATGTACCCCACATATATAGGCTGACCTGGGCACTAATGCACTTTCTGACACAGCCTGAGCCTGGACCTCCTAGCCCCACCCAGACAGCTTTCCGCACACTGAGCACATCGGACCCCTCATGGCCTTAGTTCGTCATCTCTTCTCAACCTCGGTTTTCAGGCTTCAGAACCTAGACCTTATCTCCAATCACGGCCCAGCTTTGAAAATGATTCAGAAATCAGAACTCTTTCCAGATGGCAAGAAACCTTGTGGTTGCAATGTTGTCCAAGGTTTAGTGTAGTTGAAACCAGTGTGGCCCATGAGGCCCCGCCCATGCTTGCGGGCCACATTGGTCACAAACACTCATTGTGACACTCAGCCTGAGCCCAGTCCTCAGGTAAGGCCTCTCAGTGGCTGGATGGAGAGACAGCATATTGGGCTTGCCATGCCCCTAGGCCCCAAATTTTAACCATAGTTCGGGTTGTCCCTTCACTCTTCCCCAGGGCTCTGCTTTGGAATTCCTCTTTTGGTGGGATCCCTGAGTTAAGAAACCGAGAGGAGTCCTCCCATCCCAGAGATTGACGAAAAACAATTGGGATCGGGCCAAGTCCACAGAGAGCATGATTCGTCCATGGCCCATGAGGCCTCCCCAACATTCCACGGCCATCGCTGATACAAAATCCAGAGACAAAAGCCTGAGCACGCGCCTCAGACTCGCTCATTCTTCATATCCTGAAGAGATTTTCAGATGAGAACCTACACGGCACTCGAATGCACCCAAAATATATAGACTAACCTGGACACTAATGCAGTGTCTGACAACCTGAGCCGGACCTCGTGACCAACACCCAGACAGCTGAAAGCACACTGAGCACATCAGACCCGCCATGGCCTTAGGACATCATCTCTTCCCTACCTCAGTTTGCAGGCTTCAGAATATAGACCTTATCTCCAATCACAGCCCAGGGGTGACTGTGATGCAGAAATCAGAACTCTTCCTTACCCATGGCAAGAAACCTTGTGGTTGGCATGTTGTCCAACGTTCAGTGTAGGAGAAACCAGCATTCAGCCTGAGGCCCCGCCCAATTTTTGAGTGCGACGAGGGCATAAACTCGCATTGTAACCCTCAGATTGAGTCCTGTCCTCTAGTACGTCCTCTCAGTGGCTGGACCATTAGATGTCATAATGGGCTTGAAATGTTCCTAGGCCCCAATTTTTAACCAGATTTCTGGTTGTCCAGTCGCCCCTCCCCAGGGCTCTACTCGGGAATCCCTCATTTGGTGGGACACCTGAGGTTGAAAAACAAAATAATACAAATCAACAACAGAACAATGGACTTCTTCCATCCCACAGAATGACTCCAAACTCTTTGGACGGGGCCAAACCCCCAGAGAGTAAGACTCTTCCATTTCCATGTAGTCACCCGGAAATTTCACGACCATGAGTGATACGATATCCAGGGACAAAAACTTGACCAAGAGACTCACACACACCCTTTTTTCATCCCGAAGAGTTCTCCTCATGGTCTGTAGATCAGTCCTGCCATACCTATGTCCCGACACATAAGCCGAGTTTGTTTTTTCAGACAACTGTCCAAACAGCCCTGCCTACACATCCTACAGGCTCAGTCCCCTGGAGCCAAACCTGACGAATGTGCTTGCCCACTCCAAGGGAATTGTATGTGCCCACTCCAATGGCCACAACCCTACTAATACTATGAACGCCCAAATTCCCTGAGGCCATCCCAATATTGTGGCTTCCCAGGAGAAACAGGGGCAATCTGGGCACATCTGAGCACTTACCTGCTCTCAGACCGGAAGACTGATGTCCCCAGAGGTAAAAAGGCACGAACATGCCCCTAGGCACCTATCGGATCCATTGCTTTGGTTTCCAGGCATCACTCCTCAGAGGCCTGGATTTCAATAACAGCATAATCCTGGAGCCAACCAACAGGTCTCAATTGTCCTGCAGAAGATTCTTTGCAATTGGGAGCTTCTCACAACTCCCAGGGTGGGAAACCCCCATGGCCTCGTGATCCACCTCCCCCCTTTGAGAAGGGGCCATCAGGGACAGAATGTCCAACCTGAGCGATCGTCTGATCCTTGCCCTGAATTCAAATGCACGAGATCTCGATTCAGGTCTGTAGATTGAGCCTTCCACATCCTCACCCAGAAACCTAGGCCTAGCTTGGGTTCTCAGACTTCCATCCTCTAACTACTGGCCCACGAGCCCTCCAGTTTGGCAATCCAGAACTAATAATGCAGCACTCTGCCTGCCCTCCAGAAGAAAAACATTGCCCTCTGGGGGACCCAGAAACCCCAAATGTGGATCAAGCTGCACGCCATTTGGCGGTACCCCAAATATATAGGCTGACATGGGCACTAATGCCCTTTCTGACACAGCTGGAGCCTGTACCTCCTGGCACCACCTAAACAGCTGGTCGAACACTGAGCACATCAGACCCGTCAAGGCCTTAGGTCGTCATCTCTTCTCAACCTCGGTTTTCAGGCTTCAGAACCTAGACCTTATCTCCAATCACGGCCCGGGTTTGAAAATGATGCAGAAACCAGAACTCTTTCCCCATGGCAAGAAACCTTGTGGTTGGCATGTTGTCCAACGTTCAGTGTAGGAGAAACGAGTATTCGCCCTGAGTCCCCACCCATTCTTGAGTGCGACGAGGGCATAAACACGCATTGTGACCCTCAGCGTGAGTCCTGTCCTCTAGTACGTCCTCTCAGTGGCTGGACCATTAAATGTCATAATGGGCTTGACATGTCCCTAGGCCCCAATTTTTAACCAGATTTCTCGTTGTCCAGTCGCCCCGCCCAGGGCTCTACTCTTGAATCCCTCATTTGGTGGGACACCTGAGTTTGAAAAACAAAACAAATCAAGAACAACGGACTTCTTCCATCCCACAGAATGACCCCAAACACTTTGGTCGGGGACAAACCAACAGAGAATAAGACTGGTCCATTTCCCATGAAGTCACCCGGAAATTTTTACGACCATGAGTGACACGATATCCAGAGACAAAAACTTGAGCAAGAGCCTCACACTCGCCCTTTTTTTTCATATCCCGAAGAGTTCTCCTCATGGTCTGTAGATCAGTCCTGCCATACCTATGACCCGAAACATAAGCCGAGTTTGTGTTTACAGACAACCCTCCAAACAGCCCTGGCCTACACACCCTACAGGCTCAGGCCCCTGGAGCCAAACATGAAGACTGTGCTTGCCCTCTCCAACGGAATTGTATGTGCCCATTCCAATGGCCACAACCCTACTAATAGGATAAACCTCCAAAGTCCCTGAGGCCATCCCTATATTTGGGCCTTCCCAGGGCAAACAGGGGCAATCTGGGCCCATCTGAGCACCTACCGGCACTCAGACCCGTAGACAGATGTCCCCAGAGGTAAAAAAGGAACGAACAGGCCCATAGGCACCTATCGGATCCATTGCTCTGGTTTCCAGGCTTCTCTCCTTAGAGATCATTAGAACCCTTAGAATCCTGCTCTTGCTTCGTTCCTTATGGGACATCCTTGAGCCATCCAACAGGTCTCGACTGTCCCACAGGAGTCCTTGTGCATGGACCACCTCACAACTCATATCATGGAAAGCTTCCAAGGTCACATGATGCCCCCATCTTCATGAAGTCGGATCATGGAAAGAAACTCCACCCTGACCCAACGGCTGATCTTCGCCTTGACTTCAGATGAACGAGATCTTGATTAAGCTCTTAAGAGTGCACCTGCTGTGCCCTCACCCCAAAACCTAAGCATAGCTACTGTTCTCAGACTTCCGTCCTCACTCTCCTGGACCACACGCCCTCCATTTTGGGATTTCCGATGACACAGTGCTGCACTCTGCCTGCCCTCTAGAAGAAAAACTTTGCCCTATGGGTCTACCCAGAAACCTCAAATGAGGATAAACGTGCATGCCACTCAACTGTACACCAATTATATAATCTAGCCTGTGCACTAATGCCCTGTCTGACACAACCTGAGTCCTGAATTCCCAACCGACACCCAGACAGCTTGCCGTACATTGAGAACATCTGAACCGCCATGGCCTTAGGTTGCCATCTCTTTCCAACCTGGTTTTCAGGCTACAGAAACCTAGACCTTATCTCTACTCATTTCCCATGGGTGAACGTGATGCAGAAATCATGACTCCTCCTTCCCTCTCGCCAGAATCTTGTGGTTGGCATCTTATCCAAAGTTCAGTGTAGGACCCC
This sequence comes from Mustela putorius furo, assembly GCF_011764305.1. Lineage (NCBI taxonomy): Eukaryota > Metazoa > Chordata > Mammalia > Carnivora > Mustelidae > Mustela > Mustela putorius. The sequence goes on along the minus strand of NW_025421541.1, from coordinate 635,994 downwards.
TCTAGGGCCCACAGTAGTAGTAGTAGGGCCCCTGAGGTTAGTGTAGGGTCCCTGAGGCCCTGCCCTTGCTTAAGAGCTGCGGTGGGCACAAACACACATTGGGACCCTCAGTTTGAGCCCTGTCCTCAAGTAAAGCCTCTCATTGGCTGGACCATGAGCCCGCATATGGGGCCTGCCATGCCCCAAGTCACCCAATCTTAACCAGATTTAGAGACATCTAGTCACCCCTACTCAGGGCTCTGCTCTGGAATCCCTCTTTGGTGGGACATTTGAGGTAAGTAAAACAGAAAGGATTCCTCCCACCCACAGAATGTCCCCAATCACTTGGGATCAGGCCATCCCCAGAGAGAAAGACTCCTCCATGGCCCATGAGGCCAGCCCGACATTCCACGGCCACTATTGACAAAAAATCCAGAGACATAAGCCTCACCCTTAGGTCATAGCCCAAAAAATTCTCCTCATAGTCTGTAGATCGGGCCTGCCATACCTACGTCCCCAAACCGTGTTTTCAGACTTCTATCCTGACATCCCTGTCCCACACACCCTCCAGGCTGAGGCCCCTGGAGCCACACCTCAGGACTGTGCCTGCCCTCTCCAAGGAAATTCTTCCCATTCCATTGGCCACAACCCTACAGATTAGGAGAAACCTCCAAAGTCCCAGAGGCCATTCCAATAGTGTAGGCCCCGCCCAGTACAAAGAGGGGTGATCTCTCACAAGCTGAGCAACGACCTCAACTCACCCGGAGACAGATATCCCAAGAGAAAGGTATTAAACTGGACAGGCCCCTAGAACGTAATTGGTTCCATTGCTTTTGTTTCTAAGCATCTCTCCTCAGAGGCCTGTTTTCCAATACCAGCATATGGGGGATTCCAGAGATACTAATCAGAACAAATCTTGTCTCCACATGGGAAACTTATCCTTTGGAGCTCTGTAAAAACCTCCAGTTAGGAGAAACCTTCAGGTAACCGGAGCCACCGCCCTATTCCAAAGGTCTCCATGGACACAAACCCGCATTATGACCATTCGACAGGAGAGTACATTTCAACTCAGCCCCGTTGATTACTCCCTCAGAGCCAGAATATCAAACCTGCCTTGTCGCTAGGAGACAACTAGAATGCAAAGCGGACTCTCTAGGCATCCATCGTTGGAATCCTGCTCTGGCGCCGTTCCATATGGGATGTCCTGGGAGCGTTCCAACAGGTCTTGACTGTCCTGCAGAAGGAATCCTTGCAGATTGGAGCATCTCACAACTCCTATCGTGGGAAAACCTACATGGCCTCATGAGATGCTCCCCTTTATAAAGGGGCCATCATGGACAGAAACTCCAACCTGAGCCAACTTCTGATCCATTGCTTTGGTTTCTAGGTATCTCTCCTCAGAGGCCTGGTTTCCAATATCAGAATATGGGGGTTTCCTAAGGAAACAATCAGAACAGATCTCATCTCCACATGAGCAACTTGCTCTTTGGAGCTGTGTCAATACCTCAGGTTAGGAGGATCCTTCAGGGCGCTGGCACCATGGCCCAATTCCAAGGTCTCCAAGGACACAACCTTACATTATGCTCCATCCTCAGGAGAGTCCATTTCAAATCAGCCCCCTCGGCTGCTCACCCAGAGCCAGCAGATCAAACCTGCCTTGTCACTAGGAGACAGTTGGAATGCGAGGTGGGCTGCCCAGGCATCCATCCTTAGAACCCTGCTCTGGTGAATTTCTTTATGGGACGTCTTGAAACCAACAAACCTGTCTTGACTGTCTCGCAGAATGAATCCTTGTGGTTTGAAGCATCACACAATCCCACTGTGAGAAAACCTCCATTTCCTCATGATGCCCCACACCTTCATAAATGGGCCATCATGGACAGAAACTCCATCCTAAGCCAAAGTCTGATCCGCGCCCTGAATTCAGAAGCACGAGATCTCGATTCAGCACTTGAGAGTGTGCCTGCTGTGCCCTCTCCCCGAAACCTAAGCCTAACTTGTGTTCTCAGACTTCCGTCTTCACAATCCTGGCCACACCCCTCCAGTTTGGCAATTCTGGAGACACAATGCAGCACTCTGCCTGCCCTCCAGAAGAAAAATGTTGCCCTATAGGGCTAACCAGAAACGCCAAATGAGTAACAACCTGCATGCCACTCGACCATACCCCAATTATACAATCTAGCCTGTGCACTAAAGCCCTGTCTGACACAGCCTGAAGGCAGATCTCCGGTCCAACACCCAGACAGCTGGCCATACACTGAGCATATCAAAGCCACAATGGCTTTCGGCCATCATCTCTACCCAAACTCAGTTTTCACCTTCAGAACCTAGACCTTATCTCCACTCACTGCTCAGGAGTGAACGTGATACAAGAATCAGAACTTCTCCTTCGCCATGGCAAGAAACCTTGTTGTTGGCATGTGGTCCAACGTTCATTGTAGGAGAAAGCAGCATGGACTATGAGGCCCCACCTATCCCTGAGGGCTACAATTTGCACAAACACACATTGTGACCCTCAGCATGAGCCCTATCCTCATGTAAAGCCTCTTAGTGACTGGAACAACAGCCCACATATGGGGCTTGCCAAGCCCCTAGTCCCCCAATCTCAACCAGAGTTAGAGATGTCTAGTCACCCCCCTCAGGGGCACTGCTCTGGAATCCCTCTTTGGTGGGACACCTGAGGTAAAAAAAAAAAAAATACAGAAAGGACTCTTCCCATCCACAGAATGATCCCAACCACTTGGGATCAGGCCAAATCACCAGAGAAAGACTTGTCCATGGCCCATGAGGACACCCCGACATTCCACGGCCACCGTAGGCACAAAATCCAGAGACAAAAGCCTGAGCAAACGCCACATACTCGCCCTTTGTTCATAGCCCGGAAAATTCTCACGGTCTGTAGATCGAGACTTCATACATGCATCCCCAAACCTAAGCTGAGTTTGTGTTTTCAGACTTCTGTCCCCACAGTCCTGGCCCACACACCATCCAAGCTGGGGCCCCCTGGAGCCACACCTGAGGACTGTGGCTTCCCTCTCCAGGGGAATTCTGCCATTTCCATTGGCCACAACCCTATAGATTAGGAGAAACCTCCAAACTCCCGGAGGCCATCCCAATAGCGTTGGCTGCCCAGGACAAACAGGGATGATCTTTCACAAGTTAGGAAACTACCTCCACTCAGACCCAGAGACAGATATCCCTATAGAATAAGATTGAACTGGACAGGCACTTATACGCTAATCAGATCCATTGCTTTTGTTTCCAGGCATCTCTCCTCAGAGGCCTGGTTACCAATACGAGCATATGGGGGATTACTTAGGCACTCATAGAAAAATCTAGTCTCCACATAGGAAATGTACTCTTTGGAGCTCTATAAAAACCTCTGTTTAGGAGAATCTTTCAGGGCCCCGGATCAAGCGCCCCATTCCAAGGTCTCCATGGACTTAAACCCACATTATGTTCTATCCTCCGTAGAGTCCATGTCAACTCATCCCCCTTGGTTTCTCCCCCAGGGCCTGCAGATCAAACCTGCCTTGTTGCTAGGAGACAACTAGAATGGGAGGCGGGCTGCCCAGGCATCCATCCTTAGAACCCTACTCTGGAGTCGTTCCATATGGGACATCCTAGAGCCATCCAACAGATCTCAAGTGTCCCACAGAAAGAATCTTTGCAGTCTGGTGCATCTACAACTCCCATTGTGGGAAAATCTTCATGGCCTCTTGAGACGCTCCACTTTATAAAGGGGCCATCGTGGACAGAAACTCCAACCTGAGCAAACGTCTGATATTCGCCCTGGCTTCAGGTGCATGAGATCTTGATTCAGCTCTGCAGAGTGTGCCTTCTGTGCCCTCACCCCAAAAACTAAGCCTAGCTTGTGTTCTCAGACTACCGTCCTCACACTCCTGGCCCAAAAGCCCTACAGTTTGTCAATACTGGGGCCACAATGCAGCACTCTGCCTGCCCTCCAGAAGAAAAACGTTGCCTTATGGATCTACCTAGAAACCCGAATGAGGATCAACTGAACGTCACTCGACTGCACCCCAAATATACAGGCTACCCTGTCTAATGCCCTGTCTGACACAGCATGAGCCCACACCTCCAGACCTACGCTCAACAGCTAGCCACACACTGAGCTCATTGTACCATCAGGTCCTTAGGTCTTCATCTCTTCCCAACCTCGGTTTTCGGGTTTCAGAACCTAGACCTAAACTCCAATCACTGTCCAGGGGTGAACGTGATGCAGAAATCACAACTCTTCCTTCGCCATGGCCGGAAACCTTGTGGTTGTCATATTCTCCAACGTTCAGTGTAGGAGAATTCAGCGTGGCCCATGAGGCCCTTCCCATGCTTGAGGGCCTTGTTGGGCACAAATAGGCATTGTGACCCTCAGCATGAGCCCTGTCCTCAAGGAAGACCTCTCAGTGTCTGAATCAAGAGCCCACATATTGGACTTGCCATGCCCCTAGGCCCCCAAACTTAAACAGAGGTGGGGTTATCCAGTTGTCCCTACCAAGGACTCTGCTCTGGAATCCCTCTTTTATTGGCACACATGAGGTACATAAAATAAAATAAAAAAAAACAGAAAGGACACCTCCCATCCCACAGAAAGTACCCAAACTCTTGGGATTGGGTCAAATCCTCAGAGAAGGAAAGCCGTCCGCAACCCATGAGGCCACGCCAGCATTCGACCCACATTGTTGACACAAATCCAGAGACAAAACCTGAGCAAGCACCTCAAACTCACCCTTTTTCATATCCCGAAGTGTTATCACGGTCTGTAGATTGGGCGTGCCATACCTATGTCCCCGATCCTAAGCGGAGTTTGTGTTTTCAGACATCTGTCCCCACAGGCCTGGCCCACACACCCTCAAGGCTGGGCCCCTAGAGCCAAACTCAGAACTGTGCCTGCCCTCTCCAGGGGAATTCTGCCCATTCCATTGGCCACAACCCTAGATTAGGAGAAACTCCAAAATCCCGAGGCCATTCCCAATATTATAGGCTGCCCAGGACAAACAGGGGCGATCTGACACAAGCCGAGCAACTACCTCCCCTCAGATCCATAGACACGTATCCCCAGGAAAGAGATTGAACCACAGGCACCTAGGCCCTAATCATATCCATTGCTTTTGTTTCCAGGCATCTCTCCTCAGAGGCCTGGTTTCCAATACCAGCATATGGGAGATTCCTTAGGCACTCATCAAAACAATTCTCTTCTCTACATAAGAAACGTACTCTTTAGAGCTCCATCAAAACCTCCGGTTATGAACATCCCTCAAGGCCCCGGATCAAGCACCCCATTCCAAGGTCTCCATGGACACAAATGCACATTATGACCCATCCTCAACTCACCCATTTCAACACACCCGCCTCGGTTACTCCCCTAGATCCAGCAGATCCAACTTGCCTTGGCGCTATGAGACACCTGGAAAGGGAGGCAGGATTCCCAGGCATCCTCCCTTAAGACCTTGCTCTGGATAGCTTCCTTATGGGATGTCCTGGAGCCATCCAGCAGGTCTCGACTGTCCCACGGAAGGAATCATTGCGGTTTGGAGCATCTCACATTTCCCATCATGGGAAAACCTCCATGGCCTCGTGACACCCTCCCCTTCATGAAGGGGCCGTCATGGACAGAAACTCCAACCTGAGCCAACATCTGATCCTAGCGCTGTCTTCAGGTACACGGGATCTCGAATCATCTCTGCAGAGGGTTCCTGCCGTCCCCTCACCTCGAAATCTAAGTCTGGCTTGTGTTCTCAAAATTTTTTCCTCACACTCGTGGCCCACAAGCCTTCCAGTTTGGGAATTCTGGAGCCACTATGTGGCACTGTGTCTTCCTTCCAGAAGAAAAACGTTGCCCTCTGGGGCTACCCAGTAACCACAAATGAGTACCAACCTGCACGAAACTCGAATGCACCCCAATGATACAGTCTAGCCTGGGCACTAATTCCCTGTCTGCCACAGCCTGAGCCTGCACCGCCCAACCCACACTCAACAGCTGGCCGAACACTGAGCACATCAGTCACACCATGGCCTTAGGTCTTCATCTCTTCCCAACCTCAGTTTTCAGGCTTCAGAACCTAGACCTTAAATCCAATCACAGTCCAGGAGTGAAAGTGTTGCAGAAATTAGAACTCCATCTTCCCCATGGCCAGAAAACTTGTGGTTGCCATATTGTGCAACGTTCAGTGTAGGAGAAACCAGCATGGTACATTAGGCCACGCCCTGACTTGAGGTGCTCCTTGGGCACAAAAACACATTGTGAAACTCAATGTGAGCCCTTTGCTCAAGGAAGACCTCTCAGTGTCTGGACTAAGAGCCCACATATGGGGCTTGCCATGTTCTTAGGTCCCAATGTTAACCAGAGTTCTGGTTGTCCAGTCGCCCCTCCCCAGGAATCTGCTGTGGAATCCCTCTTTTGGTGGTCCACCGGAGGTAAAAAAAAAAAAAAAAAAAAGGCCTCCTCCCTTCCCACAGAATGACACCAAACTCTTGGGATTGGGTCAAATCCCCGGAAAGGGAGCCTCATCGATGGCCCATGAGGACACCCGGACATTTCATGGCAATCGGTGACACATATCCAGAAAAAAATAAGCATGAGCAAGCACCTCACTTTCGCCCTTTGTTCATATCCCGAAGAGTTCTCCTCACGGTCTATATATCGGGCCGGCCATACCTACAGACCCAAACCTAAGTGGAGTTTGTGTTTTCAGACTTTTGTCCAAATAGCCCTGGACCACACACGCTCCACACTTGGGTCCCTGGAGCCACACCTCAGGACTGTGCTTCCCTTTCAAGAGAATTCTTCCCATTCCATTGGCCACAACCTTGCAAATTAGGAAAAACCTCCAAAGTTCCCGAGGCCATCCCATTAGTGTAGGACTCCCAGGACAAACAGGTGTGATCTCAAACCAGCTGAGCAACTACCTCCACTCAGACAAAAGATGTCCCCAGAGAAGAATATTGAACCGGACAGGCCCCTAGGCCCTAATCAGATCCATTGCTTTGGTTTCCAGGCATCACTCCTCAGAGGCCTCATTTCCAATACCAGCAAATGGTGGTTTCCTGAGGCACCAATAAGAACAAATCTCGACTCCCCATGGAAAACTTGCTCATTGGAGCTTTGTTATAACCTCTGGTTAGGAGAATCCTTCAGGGCCCTGGTGCCACTGCCCCATACCAAGGTCTCAATGGACTCAAACCAACATTAAGACCATCCTCAGGAAAGTCCATTTCAACTCATTTAAGACCATGCTCAGGAAAGTCCATTCCAACTCAGCCCCCTCTGATGCTACCCCAAGCCAGCAGATCAAACGTTTCTTGTTGCTAGGAGACAATTGGAATTGAGGCTGTCTGCCCAGGCATCCATACTTAGAACCCTGTTCTGGAAAAATACCTTAGGAGACGTCCTGGAGCCATCCAACAAATCTTAATTATCCCACAGAAGGAATCCTTGCGGTTTGGAGCATCTCACAACTCTAATAGTGGGAAAACCCCCATGGCCTCATAATGCCCCCCCCTTCATGAAGGGGCCAACATGGACAGAAACTCCAACCTGAGCCAAAGTCTGATCCTCGACCTGACTTCAGACTCATGAGATCTCAATTCAGCTCTGCAGAGTTTGCCTGCCATGTCCATTCCCCGAAACCTAAGCCTAGTTTGTGTTCTCAGACTTCCATCCTCACTCTCCTGGCCCACAAGCCCTCCAGTTTGGGAATTCCGAAGCCACAATGCAGCACTCTGCCTGCCCTCCAGAAGAAAAACTTTGCCCTATGCTGCTCATAAGAAACCCCAAATGATTATCTAATGCATGCCACTCGACTGTAAAGCAATTATACAGCCTACCGTGAATACGAATGCCCTGTCTGGCAAAGCCTGAGACAAGACATCCCAAACGACACTGAGACAGCTGGCTCCAACCTGGACACAAGGGACCCGCTATGGCTGTAGTTCGTCATCTCTTCCCAACCTCGGTTTTCAGGCTTCAGAACCTAGACCTTATCTCCAGTCACTGCCCAAGGGTGAACGTGATGCAGAAATTAGAATTCCTCCCTCCCCAGGGCCAGAAACCTTGTGGTTGGCATGTTGTCCAACGTTCAATGTGGGAAAACCTGCATTGTCGGAAAGGCCACGCCAGTGCTTGAGGGCCGCCTAGGGCACAGACATGCATTGTGACCTGTAGCGTGAGTCCCGTATTAAAGTAACGCCTCTCAGTGGCTGGACCAAGATCCTGCATATGGGGCTTGTCATATCCATAGGCCCCCAGGCTTAACCAGAGAGCGAGTATTCCAGTTGTCAGTACCCACTGCTATGCTCCAGAATCCCTCTCCTGGGGGGACACATGAAGCTGAAAACAGGACTCTTCCCTTCCCACAGAATGACCCCAAACTCTTGGGGGCTGGACAAACTACCAGAGAGGGAGACTTCTACGACCCATGAGGCAACTCCTACATTAAACGGCCATTGTGGACAAAATATCCAGAGACAAAAGACTGACTGAGCGACTGCCTCCCTCTCACCCTTCTTTCATATCCAGAGGAGCTCCCCTCACGGACTGTAGATCAGGCCTGCCATAACCTCGGCCCCAAACCTGAGCTGAGTTTGGGTGTTTGGATGTCTGTCTGCACAGCCGTGGCCCACACCGCCTCCAGGCTGGGGTCTCTGGAGCCACACCACAGAACTGTGCCTGCTCTCTCCTAAGAAACTGCCCGTTCCATTGGCCACAACTCTAAAATAGTAGAAACCTCAAGGTCCCCAAGGACATCCCACTACCGCAAGCCGCACTGGACAAACAGGGGCATTATGACACCAGCTGAGCAACTACTACCTCCATGCAGACACACAGACTGATATCCGCAGAGACAGAAGATTGAACCAGACAGGCCCCTAGGCCCTATTATGAACTCTGGCTTTGGTGTCCAGGTATCACTCCTCAGAAGCCTGGGTTCGAAGACCAGCATATGGGGCTATCCGGAGGCACCAGACAGAACACCTCTCATCTCCGCATGGAAAGCTTCCTTGTTGGAGTTGTGTCAAACCCTTCGGGTTGGAGAATCCTGCAGAGTCCCTTAGCTACTGCCACATTCCAAGGTCTCCATGGCCACCAACCCACATTATGACTCATCCTCAGGAAAGTCCATTTAAACTCAGCCTTCTGGGTAGCTCACCCAAGAGCCCGCAGATTGAGCGTGCCTTGTCTCGACCAGGCAATGGGAAGGTGAGTTGGCGTTTCTCGGCATCCATGCTTAGGCCCCTGCTCTCGAGTCTTTCTGTATGGGGCATCCTGGAACCATCCAATAGTACTCGACTGTCCTGAAGAAGGAAAATTTAAGTTTGGAGCAGCTCACAACTCTCAGCGTAGGGAAACCTCCCTGGCCTCATGACACCCCCACCCCCTTAGGAAGGGGCCGTCATGGACACAAACTCCAGCTTGAGGCAACATCTGATACTCGCCCTGACCTCAGATGCAGGAGATCTCGATTCAGCCTCTGCACAGTGGGTCCAAACCTCGTGCTACCTTTTGTTTTCAGACTTCCTTCCTCACACTTCTGGCAAACATGTCCTCAAGACTTGGAATTCTGGAACCAAAATGCAGCCCTATGCTGGCCCTCCAGAAGAAAAACTTTGCTCTATGGGGATCTCCATAAACCCCAAATGATGATCAACCTGCTCGACTCTCGACCTCACCTCAATTGGATTGTTCGGGTTGTCCATTCATCCCTCCCCAGAGCTCTGCTTTGGAATCCCTCTTTTGGTGGGACACCTGAGGTAACAAAACTAAAAGGACTCCTCCCATCCTTCAGATTGACCCAAAACAATTGGGATTGGACCAAATTCACAGAGAGGAAGTCTCGTCCATGGCCCATGAGGCCTCCCCGAGATTCCACAGCCATCGTTGACAACAAATCCAGAGACAAAATTCTGAGCAAGCGCCTCACGCTCGCTCTTTTGTCGTATCCCGAAGAGTTCTCCTCACGGTCTGTAAATCGGGCCTGCCATACCTACTTCCCAAACCTAAGACGAGTTTGTGTTTTCAGACTTCTGTCCCCACATTCCTGGCCCACAGATCCCTCAGGCTGGGGCCCCTGGAGCCACACATCAGGACTGTGCCTGTCCATACCACGGGAAATCTGCGTATTCCATTGTCCACAATCGTACAAATTAGCACAAACCTCCAGAGTCCCCAAGGACATCCCAATAATGTAGGCTGCACAGGACAAACAAGGGTCATCTGAAACCAGCTGAGCATCAACCTCAACTAGGCGTATATGGATGTCCCTAGAGAAGAAGATTGAATCAGACAGGCCCCTAGGCCTGAATCAGATTCATTGCTTTAGGTTACAGGTATCTCTCCCCAGAGGCCTGGTTTCCAATATTAGCATATGGGGATTTCTTGAGGCAGTCATCAGAACAAATCTCTTCTCCACATGGGAAAATTATCCTTTGAAGATGTCTCAAAACCTCCAGTTAGGAGAATCCTTCAGGGCCTGTGTTCCACTGCCCCATTACAAGGTCTCCATAGACACAAAAACACATGAGGACCCATCCACAGGAGCGTCCATTTCAACTGAGCGTATTCGGTTGCTCCTCGAGATCCAGCAGATCTAACTTGTCTTGTTGCTAGGAGACAATTGGAATGTGAGATGGCCTACCCCGCCATCGATTAAAAAAAACCCTGCTCGGAATCGTTGGCCTGGAGCCAACCAACAGGTCTCAATTGTCCTGCAGAAGAATCTTTGCAGTTGGGAGCTTCTCAGAACTCCCATCGTAAGAGAAACCCTATGGCCACATGTTCCCCCCCCTTCATAAAGGGGCCATCAGGGACATAAGGTCCAACCTGAGCGATCGTCTGATCCTCACCCTGACTTCAGATGCACGAGATCTCGGTTCTGGTCTGTAGATTGTGCCTGCCATGTCCTCACCCAGAAACCTAAGCCTAGCTTGTGTCCTCAGACTTCTGTCCACAGACTACTGGCTCACAAGCCCTCCAGTTTGGCAATCAAGAACTACAATGCAGCACTCTACCTGCCCTGCAGAAGAAATACATTGCCCTCTGGGGCTACCTAGAAACCCCAAGTGATGATCAACCTGCACGCCAATTGGCTATACCCAAAATATATAGGATGACCTGGGCAATAATGCCCTTTCTGACACAGCCTGAGCCTGGTCCTCCTGGGCTCACCCAGACAGCTGGCTACAAACTGAGAACTTCAGACCCCCCATGGTCTTAGGTCATTATCCCTAACCCAACCTCAGTTTTCAGGCTCAGAACCTAGACCTTATCTCCAATCACTGCCCAGGTTTGAAAATGATGCAGAAATCAGAACTCATTCCCGATGGCAGCAAAACTTGTGGTTGGCTTGTTGTCCAACGTTCAGTGTAGTGGAAACCAGTGTGTCCCTTGAGGCCCCGCCATTGCTCGCGGTCCAGATAGGTAGCAAACACACATTGTGACCCTCAGCCTTAGCCCAGTCCTCAGGTAAGGCCTTCAGTGGCTGGATGAAGAGACAGCATATTGGGCTTGCCATGCCCCTAGGCCCCAATTTTTACCCATAGTTCGTGTTGTCCCTTCACTCTTTCCCAGGGCTCAGCTTTGGAATTCCTCTTTTGGTGGGACACCTGATGTAACAACCCTGAAAGGAGTCCTCCATCCAACAGATTGACGAAAAACAATTGGGATCGGGCCAAATCCACAGAGAGCAAGATTCGTCCATGGCCCATGAGGCCTCCTCGACATTCCACGGCCATCGCTGATACAAAATCCAGAGACAAAAGCCTAAGCAAGCGCCTCAGACTCACACTATCTTCATATCCTGAAGATGTCTTCTCATGGTTTGTAGATCGGGCCTGCCATACCTACGTCCCCAAAACATAAGCTGAGTTTGTGTTTTTCAGACTTCTGTCCTCAAAGTCCTGGGCCACACACCATCCAGGCTGGGGACCCTGGAGCCACACATTAGGACTGTGCCTACCCAATCCATGGGAATTCTGCCCATTCCATTGTCCAAAATCGTACAAATTAGGAGAACCCTCCAAAGTCCCTGAGGCCATCCCAATAGTATAGGTCGCCCGGGACAAAAAAGTGCAGTCTGACACCAGCTGAGCATCTACCTCCACTCATACCCTAGAAGGATGTCCCCAGAGAATAAGATTGAACCAGACCAGACCTTGGCCAAAATTGGATCCATTGCTTTGGTTTACAGGCATGTGTCCTCAAAAACCTGGATTCCAATACCAGCATTGGGGTTTTCCTGAGGCACCCATCAAAACAAACCTCGTCTCCACAAGGAAACTTGTGCATGGGAGCTATGTCAAAAGCTTAGGAGAATACTTCAGGGTCCCGGTGCCACCGCCCCATTCCAAGGCCCTCATGGACACAAACACACATTAGACCCATCCTCAGGAAAGTCCATTTCAACTCAGCCACCCCGGTTGCTCCCGCAGAGCCATCAGATCTAAACTGTCTTGTCGCTAGGAGACAATTGGAATGTGAGGCGGGCTTCCCAGGCATCCATCCTCGAACGTTGGTCTGGACTCATCCATATGGGATATCTTGGAGCTTTCTAACAGGTCTCAATTGTCCCGCAGAAGGTATCCTTGGAGTGGGCATCCCACCACTCCCGACTTGGGAAAACCTCCATGGCCTTGAGATTTGGCTCCCTTTATGAAGGGGCCGTCATGAACAGAAAATTCAAGCTGAGTCAACGTCTGATCCTCGCTCTGACTTCAGATACATGAGATATTGCTTCAGATCTTCAGGAGGGACATGCCGTGCCCTCGCCCTGAAACCCAAGTCTAGCTGGCCCTAGGACCCAGTTTTAACAAGATTTCTGGTTGTCCAATCGTCCCTCCCCAGGGTTCTACCTGGAATCCCTCATTTGGTCGGACCCCTGAGTTTGAAAAACAAAACAAAACAAAACAACAACAACAAAAAACGGACTTCTTCCGTCCCACTGAATGACCCCAAACTCTTTAGATTGGGACAAACCCCCAGGGAGTAAGACTCGTCAATTTCCCATGAATTCACCCGAAAATTTCATGACCATGAATGGCATGATATCCAGAGATAAATACTTGAGCAAGTGCCTCACACTCGCCCTATTTTCATATCCTAAAGAGTTCTCCTCATGGTATGTAGATCAGTCCTGCCATACCTATGACCCGAAACATAAGCCGAGTTTCAGTTTTCAGAAAACTGTCCAAACAGCCCTGGCCTACACAGCCTACAGGCTTAGGCCCCTGGAGCCAAGCTGAGGACTGTACTTGCCCTCTCCAAGGGAATTCTGTGTGCCCATTCCAATGGCAACAACGCTACTAATAGGGTAAACCTCCAAAGTCCCTGAGGCCATCCCAATAGTGGTGGCTTCCCAGGACAAACAGGAGCAATCTGAGCCCATCTGAGAACCTACCTGCACTCAGACTTGTAGACTGACATCCCCAGAGGTAAAAAGGAACGAACAGGCCCCTAGGCCCTAATCGGATCCATTGCTTTGGTTTCCAGGCATCTCTCCTCAGAGGCCTGGATTTCAGTACCAGCATATGGCTGTTTCTTGACTCACCCACCAGAACAAATCTCATCTATACATGGGAAACTTGCACGTGGGAGTGATGTCAAAGCCACTGTTTAGGAGAACCCTTCATGGCCCCAGTGCCGCCGCGTCATTCCACGGTATCCATAGACACAAAAACACATTAGGACCCATCCACAGGAGAGTCCATTTCAACTCAGTGTATTCGGTTGCTCCGCGAATTCCAGCAGATCTAACTTGTCTTGTTGCAAGGAGACAATTGGAATGCGAGGTGGGCTACCCAGCCATCCATCCTTAGAACCCTGCTCGGAATCGTTAGCCTGGAGCCAAACAACAGGTCTCAATTGTCCTGCAGAAGAATCTTTGAAGTTGGGAGCTTCTCACAACTCCCATCGTGAGAAAACACCCCATGGCCTCGTGATCCCCCCCCCTTCATGAAGGGGCCCTCAGGGACATAAGGTGCAACCTGTGCGATCGTCTGATCCTCACCCTGACTTCAGATGTACGAATTCTCGGTTCAGATCTGTAGATTGTGCCTGCCATGTCCTCACCCAGAAACCTAATCCTAGCTTGTGTCCTCAGACTTCCATCCTCAGACTAATGGCCCACAAGCCCTCCAGTTTGGCAATCCAGAATTACAATGCAGCACTCTGCCTGCCCTCCAGAAGAAAAACATTGCCTTCTGGGGCTACCCAGAAACCCCAATTGAAGATCAACCTGCACGCCACTTGGCTGTACCCAAAATATATAGGCTGACCTGGGCAATAATGCCCTTTCTGATAGAGGCTGAGCCTGGACATCCTGGCCCCACCCATACAGCTTGCCGCTCACTGAGCACATCGGACCAGCCATTGCCTTAGGTCGTTATCTCTTCCCAGCCTCGGTTTTCAGGGTTTAGAACCTAGACCTTATCTGCAATCACTGCCCATGTTTGAAAATGATGCAGAAATCAGAACTCTTTCCCCATGGCAAGAAACCTTGTGGTAGGCTTGTTGTATAATGTTCAGTGTAGTGGATACCAGTGTGTCCAATGAGGCCCCGCCATTGCTCGTGGGCCACATAGGTGGCAAAAACACATTGTGACCCTCAGCCTTAGCCCAGTCCTCAGGTAAGGCCTCTCAGTGGCTGGATGAAGAGAAAGCATATTGGGCTTGCCATGTCCCTAGGCCCCAATTTTAAACAATAGTTCGGGTTGTCCCTTCACTCTTCCACAGGGCTCTGCTTTGGGACTCCTCTTTTGGTGGGACACCTGAGGTAACAACCCTGAAAGGAGTACTCCATCCAACAGATTGACGAAAAACAATTGGAATCGGTCCAAATCCACAGAGAGCAAGATTCGTCCATAGCCCATGAGGCCTCCTCGACATTCCACGGCCATCGCTGAAACAAAATCCAGAGACAAAAGTCTGAGTAAGCGCCTCAGACTCGCACTTTCTTCATATCCTGAAGATGTCTTCTCATGGTTTGTAGATCGGGCCTGCCATACCTACGTCCCCAAACATAAGCTGAGTTTGTGTTTTCAGACTTCTGTCCTCAAAGTCCTGGGCCACATACCCTCCAGGCTGGGGACCCTGGAGCCACACATTAGGACTGTGCCTAACCAATACATGGGAAATTCTGCCCATTCCATTGTCCAAAATCGTACAAATTAGGAGAACCCTCCAAAGTCTCTGAGGCCATCCCAATAGTATAGGTCGCCTGGGACAAAAAAGGTCAGTCTGTCACCAGCTGAGCATCTTCCTCCACTCATACCCTAGATGGATGTCCCCAGAGAAGAAGATTGAACCAGACCGGAACTTGGCCAAAATCAGATCCATTGCTTTGGTTTACAGGCATGTCTCCTCAAAACCCTGGATTCCAATACCAGCATTGGGGTTTTCCTGAGGCACCCATCAGAACAAACCTCGTCTCCACAAGGAAACTTGTGCATGGGAGCTATGTCAAAAGCTTAGGAGAATACTTCAGGGTCCCGGTGCCACCGCCCCATTCCAAGGCCCTCATGGACACAAACACACATTAGACTCATCCTCAGGAAAGTCCATTTCAACTCAGCCACCCCGGTTGCTCCCGCAGAGCCATCAGATCTAAATTGTCTTGTCGCTAGGAGACAATTGGAATATGAGGCGGGCTTCCCAGGCATCCATCCTCGAACGTTGTTCTGGACTCATCCATATGGGATGTCCTGGAGCTGTCCAACAGGTCTCAATTGCCCCGCAGAAGGAATCCTTGGAGGGGACATCCCACCACTCCAAACGTGGGAAAACCACCACGGCCTCGAGATTCGGCTCCCTTCATGAAGCGGCCTACATGAACAGAAAATCCAAGCTGAGCCAACGTCTGATCCTCGCTCTGACTTCAGATGTATGAGATATTGCTTCAGATCTTCAGGAGGTACATGCCGTGCCTCGCCCTGAATCCCAAGTATAGCTGGTGTTCTCAGACTTCCGTCCTCACACTCCTGGCCCCGAAGCCCACAAGTTTGGCAATTCCAGACCATCATTGCAGCACTCTGCCTGCCCTCGAGAAACAAAATATTGCCCAATGAGCTGCCCGGGCACATTAAATGAGAATAAAAACATACACGGCACTCGAATGTACCCAAATTATATAGTCTAACCTGGGCAGTAATGCACTATCTGACACACCCTGAGCCGGGACCTCCTGAGCAACACCCAGACAGCTGACCGCACCCTCAGCCCATAAGAACCGCCGTGGCCTTAGGTCATCATTTCTTCCCTACCTCAGTTTTCAGTCTTCAGAACCTAGACCTTATCTCCAATCACTGGCCAGGGGTGAGTGTGATGCAGAAATCAGAACTCTTCCTTAACCATGGCAAGAAACCTTATGGTTGGCATGTTGTCTAACGTTCAGTGTAGGGGAAAGCAGCATTCACCCTGAGGTCCCGCCCATTCTTGAGTGCGACGAGGGCATAAACACGCATTGTGACCCTCAGCGTGAGTCCTGTCCTCTAGTACATCCTCTCAGGTGCTAGAACATTAGATTCCATAATGGATTGACATGTCCCTAGGCCTCAAATTTAAACTAGATTTCTGGTTGTCCAATCGCTGCTCCCCAGGGCTCTACTCTGGAATCCCCCATTTGTTGGGGTTTGAAAACAAAAGAATAGAACAACAACAACAACAAAAAAAACGGACTTCTTCCATCCCCACACAGAATGACCCCAAACTCTTTGGACGGGCCAAAACCCCCAGAGAGTAAGACTCGTCCATTTCCCATGAAGTCACCCGGATATTTCATGAACATGAATGGCACGATATCCAGAGATAAAAACTTGAGCAAGAGCCTCACACTCGCCCATTTTTCATATAACGAAGAGTTCTCCTCATCGTCTGTAGATCAGTCCTGCCAAACCTATGACCCGAAACATAATCCGAGTTTGTGTTTTCAGAAAACTGTCCAAACAGCCCAGGCCTACACACCCTACAGGCTCAGGCCCCTGGAGCCAACCTGAGGACTGTACTTGCCCTCTCCAAGGGAATACTGTTTGCCCATTCCAATGGCCACAACTCTACTAAAAGGATACACCTCCAAATTCCCTGAGGCCATCCCAATAGTGGTGGCTTCCCAGGACAAACAGGAGAAATCTGAGCCCATCTGAGAAGCTACCTGCACTCAGACTTGTAGACTGATATCCCCAGAGGTAAAAAGGAATGAACAGGTCCCTAGACCCTAATCGGATCCATTGCTTTGGTTTCCAGGCATCTTCCTCAGAGGCCTGGATTTCAGTACCAGCATATGGCTGTTTCTTGACTCACCCATCAGAACAAAACTCATCTACACATGGGAAACTTGCACGTGGGAGGTGTGTCAAAGCCTCTTTTTAGGAGAACCCTTCAGGGCCCCAGTGCCACCGCTTCATTCCAAGGTCTCCATAGACACAAAATCATATTAGGACACATCCACGGGAGAGTCCAATTCAACTCAGCATATACGGTTGCTCCACGAGATCCAGCAGATCTAACTTGTCTTGTTGCTAGGAGACAATTGGAATGCAAGGTGGCCTACCCCACCATCCATCCTTAGAACCCTGCTCAGAATCATTGGCCTGGAGCCAACCAACAGGTCTCAATTTTCCTGCAGAAGAATCTTTGCAGTTTGGAGCTTCTCACACAACTCCCATCGTGAGAAACCCCCATGGCCTCGTACTACCCCCCTTCATGAAGAGGCCATCAGGTACATAAGGTCCAACCTGAGAAATAGTCTGATCCTCACCCTGACTACAGATGCACGAGATCTCGATTCAGGTCTGTATATTGTGCCTGCCATGTCCTCACCCAGAAACCTAAGCCTAGCTTGTGTCCTCAGACTTCCATCCTCAGACTAATGGCCCACAAGCCCTCCAGTTTGGCAATCCAGAATTACAATGCAGCACTCTGCTTTCCCTCCAGAAGAAAAATATTGCCGTCTAGGGCTATCCAGAAACCCCATATGAAGATCAACCTGCACGCCACTTGGCTGTACCCAAAATATATAGGCTGACCTGGGCAATAATGCCCTTTCTGACAGAGCCTGAGCCTGGACCTCCTGGCCCCACCCAGACAGCTTGCTGCTCACTGAGCACATAGGACCAGCCATTGCCTTAGGTCGTTATCTCACCCAACATCGGTTTTTTCAGATTCAGATCCTAGACCTTATCTCCAATCACTGGCCAGGTTTGAAAATGATGCAAAATTAGAACTCCTTCCCAATGGCAAGACCTTGTGGTTGGCTTGTTGTCCAACGTTCAGTGTAGTGGAAACCTGTTTGTCCGATGAGGCCCCGCCATTGCTCAGAGGCACATAGGTGGCAAACTCACATTGTGACCGACAGCCTTAGCCCAGTCCTCAGGTAAGGCCTTTCAGTGGCTGGATGAAGAGACAGCATATTGGGCTTGCCATGCCCCTAGGCCCCAATTTTTAACCATAGTTCGTGTTGTCCCTTCATTCTTCCCTAGGGCTCTGCTTTGGAATTCCACTTTTGGTGGGACTCCTGAGGTAACAACCCTGAAAGGAGTCCTCCAGCCAACAGATTGACGAAAAACAATTGGGTTCGGGCCAAATCCACAGAGAGGAAGATTCGTCCATGGCCCATGAGGCCTCCTCGACATTCCACGGCCATCGCTGATACAAAATCCAGAGACAAAAGCCTACGCAAGCGCCTCAGACTCGCACTATCTTCATATCCTGAAGATGTCTTCTCATGGTTTGTAGATCGGGCCTGCCATACCTACGTCCCCAAACATAAGCTGAGTTTGTGTTTTCAGACTTCTGTCCTCAAAGTCCTGGGCCACACACCATCCAGGCTGGGGACCCTGGAGCCACACATTAGGACTGTGCCTAACCAATACATGGGAATTCTGCCCAATCCATTGTCCAAAATTTTAGAAGTTAGGAGAACCCTCCAAAGTCCCTGAGGCCATCCCAATAGTATAGGTCGCCCGGGACAAAAAAGGTCAGTCTGACACCAGCTGAGCATCTACCTCCACTCATACCCTAGATGGATGTCCCCAGAGAAGAAGATTAAACCAGACAGGACCCTAGGCCAAAATCGGATCCATTGCTTTGGTTTACAGGCATGTCTCCTCAAAACCCTGGTTTCCAATACCAGCATTGGGGTTTTCCTGAAGCACCCATCTGAACCAAACTCGACTCCACAAGGAAACTTGTGCATGGGAGCTATGTCAAAAGCTAAGGAGTATACTTCAGGGTCCCGGTGCCACCGTCCCATTCCAAGGCCCTCATGGACACACACACATTAGACCCATTCTCAGGAAAGTCCATTTCAGCTCAGCCACCCCGGTTGCTCCCGCAGAGCCATCAGATCTAAACTGTCTTGTCGCTAGGACACAATTGGAATGCGAGGCGGGCTTCCCAGGCATCCATCCTTGAACTTTGATCTGGACTCATCCATATGGGATGTCCTGGAGCTGTCCAACAGATCTCAATGGTCCCGCAGAAGGAATCCTAGGAGGGGGCATCCCACCACTCCAAACGTGGGAAAACCTCCACGGCCTCGAGATTCGCCTCCCTTCATGAAGGGGCCGTCATGAACAGAAAATCCAAGCTGAGCCAACGTCTGATCCTCGCTCTGACTTCAGATGCATGAGATATTGCTTCAGATCTTCAGGAGGTACTGTCTCCAGGCAAGAAAACAGGTTAGATCTGCTGGATCTGGGGGAGCAACCGAGGAGGCTGAGTTGAAATGGACTCTCCCGTGGATGTGTCCTAATATGATTTTGTGTCTGGAGACCATGGAATGAAGTGGTGGCACTGGGGCCCTGAAGGGTTCTGCTAAAGAGAGGCTTTCACAGAGCTCCATCGTGCAAGTTTCCCATGTGTAGATGAGATTTGTTCTGATGGGTGAGTCAAGAAACAGCCATATGCTGTTATTGAAAGCCAGGCCTTTGAGGAGAGATGCCTGGAAACCAAAGCAATGGATGCGATAGGTGCCTAGGGGCCTGTTCGTTCCTTTTTACCTCTGGGCACATCAGTCTAAGGGTCTGAGGGCAAGTAGGTGCTCAGATGGGCCCAGATTGCCCCATTTGTCCTGGGAAGCCGCAATATTGGGATGGCCTCAGGGACTTTGGAGGTTTTATACTCTTAGGAGGGTTGTGGCCATTGGAATGGGCACATACACATCCCTTGGAGAGGGCAATCACAGTCGTTAGGTTTGGCTCCAGGGGCCTGAGCCTGTAGGTGTGTGTAGGCCAGGGCTGTTTGGAAAGTTGTCTGAAAACACAAACTCGGCTTAAGTTTCGGGTCATAGGTATGTCAGGACTGATCTAAAGACCATGAGGAGAACAGTTTGGGATATGAAAAAAGGGCGAGTGTGAGGCTCTTGCTCAAGTCTTTGTCTGTGAATATCGTGTCACACATGGTCGTGAAATTTCCGGGTAACTTCATGTTAAATGGACGAGTCTTACTCTCTGGGGGTTTGGCCCCATCCAAAGAGTTTGGGGTCATTCTGTGGAATGGAAAAAGTCCGTGTTCTGTGGTTGTTAATTTGTTTTGTTCTGTTTTTCAACCTCAGGTGTCCCACCAAATGAGGGATTCCAGAGTAGGGCCCTTGGGAGGGGCGAATGGACAACCAGAAATTTGGTTAAAAATTGGGGCCTAGGGACATGTCCAGCCCATTATGACATCTAATAGGCCAGCCCCTGAGAGGACGTACTAGAGGACAGGACTCACGCTGAGGGTCACAATGCGTGTTTATGCCCTCGTCGCACTAAAGAATGGGCGGGGCCTCGGGGTGAAGGCTGGTTTCTCTTACACTGAACGTTTGACATCATGCCAACCACAAGGTTTCTTGACATGGGTAAGGAAGAGTTCTGATTTCTGCATCACAGTCACCCCTGGGCAGTGATTGGAGGTAAGCTCTAGGTTCTGAAGCATGAAAACTGAGGTAGGGAAGAGATGATGACCTAAGGCTATGGCGGGTCTGATGTGCTCAGTGTGCGGTCAGCTGTCTGGGTGTTGGTCACGAGGTCCGGCCTCAGGTTGTCAGACAGAGCATTAATGCCCAGGTTAGACTATATATTTTGGGTGCTTTCGAGTGCCGTGTAGGTTCTTATCTGAAGAACTCTTCAGGATATGAAGAATGATCGAGTTTGAGGCGCATTCTCAGGCTTTTATCTCTGGATTTTGTATCAGCGATGGCCGTGGAATGTTGGGGAGGCCTCATGGGCCATGGACGAATCTTGCTCTTTGTGGATTTGGCCCGATCCCAATCGTTTTCGGCAATCTGTGGGATGGGAGGACGCCTTTCATATTTGTTACCTCAGGTGTCCCACAAAAAGAGGAATTCCAAAGCAGAGCCCTGGGGAAGACTGAAGGGACAACCCGAACTATGGTTAAAAATTAGGGCCTAGGGGCATGGCAAGCTCAATATGCTGTCTCTCCATCCAGCCAATGAGAGGCCTTACCTGCGGACTGGGCTCAGGCTGAGGGTCACAATGTGTGTTTGTGACCAATGTGGCCCGCAAGAATGGGCGGGGCCTCATCTGCCACACTGGTTTCATCTACACTGAAACTTGGACCACATGCCAACCACAAGGTTACTTGCCATGGGGAAAGAGTTCTTATTTCTGCATAATTTTCAAACCCGGGCAGTGATTGGAGATAAGGTCTAGGTTCTGAAAAGCCTGAAAACCGAGGTTGAGAAGAAATGACGACCTAAGGCCATGGCGGGTCCAATGTGCTAAGTGTGTGGCCAGCTTTCTGGGTGGGGCCAGGAGGTCCACGCTCAGGCTGTGTCAGAAAGGGCATTAGTGCCAAGGTCAGCCTATACAGCCGAATGCCGTGCAGGTTGATCCTCATTGGGGGTTTCTGGGTAGACCCAGAGGGCAATGTTTTTCTTCTGGAAGGCAGGCAGAGTGCTGCATTGTAGTTCTGGATTGCCAAACTGGAGGGCTTGTGTGCCAGGAGTCTGAGGACTGAGGTCTTACAACCCAAGCTAGGCCTCGGTTTCTGGGTGAGGATATGCAGGCACAATCTACAGACCTGAATCGAGATCTCGTGCATCTGAAGTCAGGGCGAGGATCAGACGATCGCTCAGGTTGGACATTCTGACCCTGATGGCCCCTTCTTGAAAGGGGGGTGGATCACGAGGCCATGGGGGTTTTCCCACGATGGGAGTTGTGAGAAGCTCCCAAATGCAAAGATTCTTCTGCAGAACAATTGAGACCAGTTGGTTGGCTCCAGGACAAAGATTCCGAGCAGAGTTCTAAGGATGGATGGCTGGGTAGCCCACCTCGCATTCCAATTGTCTCCAATCAACAAGACAGGTCAGATCTGCTGGATCTGGGGGAGCAACCGAGGAGCCTGAGTTGAAATGGACTCTCCCGTGGATGTGACCTAATATGATTTTGTGTCTATGGAGACCTTGAAATGAAGCGGTGGCACTGGGGCCCTGAAGGGTTCTCCTAAAGAGAGGTTTTCACACAGCTCCATCAAGCAAGTTTCCCATGTCTAGATGAGATTTGTTCTGACGGTGAGTCAAGAAAAACAGCCATATGCTGTTATTGAAATCCAGGCCTCTGAGGAGAGATGCCTCGACACCAAAGCAATGGGTCCGATAGGTGCCTAGGGACCTGTTCGTTCCTTATTACTTCTGGGTAATCAGTCTACGGGTCTGAGTGCAGGTAGATGCTCAGATGGGGTCAGAGTGCCCCTGTTTGTTGGGAAGCCACAACTATTGGGATGGCCTCAGGAATTTTGGAGGTTTATCCTCTTAGTAGGGTTGTGTCCATTGAATGGGCACATACAATTCCCTTGGAGAGGGCAAGCACAGTTCTCAGGTTTGGCCTCAGGGGCCTGAGCCTGTAGGGTGTGTATGCCAGAGCTGTTGGGACAGTTGTCTGAAAACAGAAACTCGGCTTATGTCTCGGGTCATAGGTATGGCAGGACTGATCTACAGACCATGAGGAGAACTCTTCGGGATATGAAAAAAGGGCGAGAGTGAGGCTTGTGCTCAAGTATTTATCTCTGGATTTCATGCCATTCATGGTCATGAAATTTCCGGGTGACTTCATGGGAAATAGACGAGTCTTACTCCCTTGGGGTTTGGCCCAATCCAAAGAGTTTGGGGTCAGTCTGTGGGACGGAAGAAGTCCGTTTTTTTTGTTGTTGTTGTTGTTGTATTGTTTTGTTCTTCAAACTCAGGCGTCCCTCCAAATGAGGGATTCCAGAGTAGAGCCCTGGGGAGGGGCAATTGGACAACCAGAAATCTGGTTAAAATTGGGTCCTAGGGACATCTAGACTTGGGTTTCAGGGCGAGGGCACGGCATGTACCCCCTGAAGATCTGAAGCAATATCTCATGCATCTTAAGTCAGAGCGAGGATCAGACGTTGGCTCAGCTTGGATTTTCTGTTCATGACGGCCCCTTCATGAAGGGAGCCGAATCTCGAGGCCGTGGAGGTTTTCCCACGGTGGGAGTGGTGGGATGCCCCCTCCTACGATTCCTTCTGCGGGAATATTGAGACCTGTTGGACAGCTCCAGGACATCCCATATGGATGAGTCCAGACCAACATTCGAGGATGGATGCCTGGCAAGCCCGCCTCGCATTCCAATTGTCTCCTAGCGACAAGACAGTTAGGATCTGACGGCTCTGCGGGAGCAACCGGGGTGGCTGAGTTGAAATGGACTTTCCTGAGGATGGGTCTAATGTGTGTTTGTGTCCATGAGGGCCTTGGAATGGGGCGGTGGTAAACGGGACCCTGAAGTATTCTCCTAAGCTTTTGACATAGCTCCCATGAACATGTTTCCTTGTGGAGACGAGGTTTGTTCTGATGGGTGCCTCAGGAAAACCCCAATGCTTGTATTGGAATCCAGGATTTTGAGGAGACATGCCTTTAAACCAAAGCAATGGATCCGATTTTGGATTAGGGTCCTGTCTGGTTCAATCTTCTTCTGTGGGGACATCCTTCTAGGGTATGAGTGGAGTTAGATGCTCAGCTGGTGTCAGACTGATCTTTTTTGTCCCGGGCGACCTATACTATTGGGATGGCCTCAGGGACTTTTGAGGGTTCTCCTAACTTGTACGATTTTGGACAATGGAATGGGCAGAATTCCCATGGATTGGGTATTCACAGTCCTAATGTGTGGCTCCAGGGTCCCCAGCCTGGAGGGTATGTGGCCCAGGACTTTGAGGACAGAAGTCTGAAAACACAAACTCAGCTTTTGTTTGGGGATGTAGGTATGGCAGGCCCGATCTACAAACCATGAGAAGACATCTTCAGGATATGAAGATAGTGCGAGTCTGAGGCGCTTGCTTAGGCTTTTGTCTCTGGATTTTGTATCAGCGATGGCCGTGGAATGTCGAGGAGGCCTCATGGGCCATGGACGAATCTTGCTCTCTGTTGATTTGGCCATATCCCAATTGTTTTTCGTCAATCTGTTGGATGGACGACTCCTTTCAGGGTTGTTACATCAGGTGTCCCACCAAAAGAGGAATTCCAAAGCAGAGCCCTGGGGAGAGTGAAGGGACAACACGAACTATGGTTAAAAATTGGGGCCTAGGGGCATGGCAAGCCCAATATGCTGTCTCTTCATCCCAGCCACTGAGAGGCCTTACCTGAGGACTGGGCTAGGGCTGAGGGTCACAATGTGTGTTTGCTACCTATCTGGACCGTGAGCAATGGCGGGGCCTCAATGGACACAATTTTTTCCACTACACTGAACGTTGGAGAACAAGCCAACCACAAGGTTTCCTGCCATCGCGAAGGAGTTCTGATTTCTGCATCATTTTCAAACCTGGGCAGTGATTGGAGATAAGGTCTAGGTTCTGAAGCCTAAAAACTGAGGTTGGGAAGGGATAACGAACTAAGGCCATTGGGGGTCTGAAGTTCTCAGTTTGTAGCCAGCTGTCTGGGTGGGCCTAGGAGGTCCAGGCTCAGGCTGCGTCAGAAAGGGCATTATTGCCCAGGTCATCCTATATATTTTGGGTATAGCCAAGTGTCGTGCAGGTTGATCTTCATTTGGGGTTTCTAGGTAGCCCCAGAGGGCAATGTATTTCTTCTGCAGGGCAGGTAGAGTGCTGCATTGTAGTTCTGGATTGCCAAACTGGAGGTCTTGTGAGCCAGTAGTCTGTGTACAGAAGTCTGAGGACACAACAAGGCTTAGGTTTCTAGGTGAGGACATGGCAGGCACAATCTACAGACCTGAACCGAGATCTCGTGCATCTGAAGTCAGGGTGAGGATCAGAGGATCGCTCAGGTTGGACCTTATGTCCCTGATGGCCCCTTTATGAAGGGGGTGGGATCATGTGGCCATGGGGGTTCTCTCACAATGGGAGTTCTGAGAAGCTCCCAATTGCAAAGATTCTTCTGCAGGAAAATTGAGACCTGTTGGTTGGCTCCAGGCCAACGATTCCGAGCAGGGTTTTAAGGATGGATGGCGGGGTAGGCCACCTCACATTCCAATTGTCTCCTAGCATCAAGACAAGTTAGATCTGCTGGATATCGCGGAGCAACCGAATACGCTCAGTTGAAATGGACTCTCCTGTGGATGGGTCCTAATGTGTTTTGTGTCTATGGAGACATTGTAATGGGGCAGTGGCACACAGGCCCTGAAGGATTCTCCAAACTGTAGGTTTTGAGACATCTTTATAGGATGATTTTCCCATGTGGAGAAGAGATTTGTTCTGATTGCTGCCTCATGAAATCCCCATATGCTAATATTGGAAACCAGGCCTCTGAGGAGAGATACCTGTAACCGAAAGCAATGAATCTGATTCAGGCCTAGGAGTCTGATTCAATCTTCTTCTCTGGGGACATCCATCTACGCTGAGTAGAGGAAGATGCTCAGCTGGTTTCAGATGACCCTTGTTTGTCTTGGGCGGCCTACATTATTGGGATGTCCTTGGGGACTCTGGAGGTTTTTTTCCCTAATTTGTACGATTGTGGACAATGAAATGGGCAGAATTTCCGTGGTATGGACAGGCACAGTCCTGATGTGTGGCTCCAGGGGCCCCAGCCTGAAGGGTCTGTGGGCCAGGAATGTGGGGACAGAAGTCTGAAAACACAAACTCGGCTTAGGTTTGGGAAGTAGGTATGGCAGGACCGATCTACAGACCGTGAGGAGAACTCTTCGGGATACGACAAAAGAGCGAGTGTGAGGTGCTTGCTCAGACTTTTTTCTCTGGATTTGTTGTCAACGATGGCTGTGGAATCTCGGGGAGGCCTCATGGGCCATGGACGGGACTTCCTCTCTGTGAATTTGGTCCAATCCCAATTGTTTGGGGTCAATCTGAAGGATGGGAGGAGTCCTTTTAGTTTTGTTACCTCAGGTGTCCCACCAAAAGAGGGATTCCAAAGCAGAGCTCTGGGGAGGGATGAATGGCAACCCGAACAATCCAATTGGAGTGAGGTAGAGAACCGAGCAGGTTGATCCTCATTTGGGGTTTATGGAGATCCCCATAGAGCAACGTTTTTCTTCTGGAGGGCCAGCATAGGGCTGCATTTTGGTTCCAGAATTTCAAGTCTTGAGGACATGTTTGCCAGGAGTGTGAGGAAGGAAGTCTGAAAACACAAGGTAGCACGAGGTCTGGGCCCACTGTGCAGAGGCTGAATCGAGATCTCCTGCATCTGAGGTCAGGGCGAGTATCAGATGTTGCCTCAAGCTGGAGTTTGTGTCCATGACGGCCCCTTCCTGAAGTGGGTGGGGGCGTCATGAGGCCAGGGAGGTTTCCCTACGCTGGGATTTGTGAGCTGCTACAAACTTCAAAGTTTCCTTCTTCAGGACAGTCGAGTACTATTGGATGGTTCCAGGATGCCCCATACAGAAAGACTCGAGAGCAGGGGCCTAAGCATGGATGCCGAGAAACGCCAACTCACCTTCCCATTGCCTGGTCGAGACAAGGCACGCTCAATCTGCGGGCTCTTGGGTGAGCTACCCAGAAGGCTGAGTTTAAATGGACTTTCCTGAGGATGAGTCATAATGTGGGGTTTTGGCCATGGAGACCGTGGAATGTGGCAGTAGCTAAGGGACTCTGCAGGATTCTCCAACCCGAAGGGTTTGACACAACTCCAACAAGGAAGCTTTCCATGTGGAGATGAGAGGTGTTCTGTCTGGTGCCTCAGGATAGCCCCATATGCTGGTCTTCGAACCCAGGCCTCTGAGGAGTGATACCTGGACACCAAAGCAAGAGTTCATAATAGGGCCTAGGGGCCTGTCTGGTTCAATCTTCTGTCTCTGCGGATATCAGTCTGTGTGTCTGCATGGAGGTAGTAGTTGCTCAGTTGGTGTCATAATGCCCCTGTTTGTCCAGTGCGGCTTGCGGTAGTGGGATGTCCTTGGGGACCTTGAGGTTTCTACTATTTTGTAGAGTTGTGGCCAATGGAATGGGCAGCTTCTTAGGAGAGAGCAGGCACAGTTCTGTGGTGTGGCTCCAGAGACCCCAGCCTGGAGGCGGTGTGGGCCACGGCTGTGCAGACAGACATCCAAAAACCCAAACTCAGCTCAGGTTTGGGGCCGAGGTTATGGCAGGCCTGATCTACAGTCCGTGAGGGGAGCTCCTCTGGATATGAAAGAAGGGTGAGAGGGAGGCAGTCGCTCAGTCTTTTGTCTCTGGATATTTTGTCCACAATGGCCGTTTAATGTAGGAGTTGCCTCATGGGTCGTAGAAGTCTCCCTCTCTGGTAGTTTGTCCAGCCCCCAAGAGTTTGGGGTCATTCTGTGGGAAGGGAAGAGTCCTGTTTTCTGCTTCATGTGTCCCCCCAGTAGAAGGATTCTGGAGCATAGCAGTGGGTACTGACAACTGGAATACTCGCTCTCTGGGTAAGCCTGGGGGCCTATGGATATGACAAGCCCCATATGAAGGATCTTGGTCCAGCCACTGAGAGGCGTTACTTTAATACTGGACTAACGCTACAGGTCACAATGCATGTCTGTGCCCTAGGCGGCCGTCAAGCACTGGCGGGGCCTTTCCGACAATGCAGGTTTTCCCACATTGAACGTTGGACAACATGCCAACCCCAAGGTTTCTGGCCATGGGGAAGGAGGAATTCTAATTTCTGCATCACGTTCACCCCTGGGCAGTGATTGGAGATAAGGTCTAGGTTCTGAAGCCTGCAAACCGAGGTTGGGAAGAGATGACAAACTACAGCCATAGCGGGTCCCTTGTGTCCAGGTTGGAGCAAGCTGTCTAGGTGTCGTTTGGGTTGTCTTGTCTCAGGCTGTGCCAGACAGGGCATTCGTATTCAGGGTAGGCTCTATAATTTTTTACAGTCGAGTGGCATGCATTAGATAATCATTTGGGGTTTCTTATTAGGAGCATAGGGCAAAGTTTTTCTTCTGGAGGGCAAGAAGAGTGCTGCATTGTGGCTTCGGAATTCCCAAACTGGAGGGCTTGTGGGCCAGGAGAGTGAGGAAGGAAGTCTGAGAACACAGGCTAGGCTTAGGTTTCGGGGAATGGACATGGCAGTCACACTCTGCAGAGCTGAATTGAGATCTCATGTGTCTGAAGTCAGGTCGAGGATCAGACTTTGGCTTATGTTGGAGTTTCTGTCCATGTTGGCCGCTTCATGAAGGGGGGGGCATTATGAGGCCATGGGGGTTTTCCCACTATTAGAGTTGTGAGATGCTCCAAACCGCAAGGATTCCTTCTGTGGGACAATTAAGATTTGTTGGATGGCTCCAGGACGTCTCATAAGGTATTTTTTCCAGAACAGGGTTCTAAGTATGGATGCCTGGGCAGACAGCCTCAATTCCAATTGTCTCCTAGCAACAAGAAACGTTTGATCTGCTGCCTTGGGGTAATATCAGAGGGGGCTGAGTTGGAATGGACTTTCCTGAGGATGGTCTTAAATGAGTTGAAATGGACTTTCCTGAGGATGGTCTTAATGTTGGTTTGAGTCCATTGAGACCTTGGTATGGGGCAGTAGCACCAGGGCCCTGAAGGATTCTCCTAACCAGAGGTGATAACAAAGCTCCAATGAGCAAGTTTTCCATGGGGAGACGAGATTTGTTCTTATTGGTGCCTCAGGAAACCACCATTTGCTGGTATTGGAAATGAGGCCTCTGAGGAGAGATGCCTGGAAACCAAAGCAATGGATCTGATTAGGGCCTAGGGGCCTGTCCGGTTCAATATTCTTCTCTGGGGACATCTTTTGTCTGAGTGGAGGTAGTTGCTCAGCTGGTTTGAGATCACACCTGTTTGTCCTGGGCAGCCTACACTATTGGGATGGCCTCGGTAACTTTGGAGGTTTTTCCTAATTTGCAAGGTTGTGGCCAATGGAATGGGAAGAATTCTCTTGAAAGGGAAGCACAGTCCTGAGGTGTGGCTCCAGGGACCCAAGTGTGGAGCGTGTGTGGTCCAGGGCTATTTGGACAAAAGTCTGAAAACACAAACTCCACTAAGGTTTGGGTCTGTAGGTATGGCCGGCCCGATATATAGACCGTGAGGAGAACTCTTCGGGATATGAACAAAGGGCGAAAGTGAGGTGCTTGCTCATGCTTATTTTTTTTCTGATATGTGTCACCGATTGCCATGGAATGTCCGGGTGTCCTCATGGGCCATCGATGAGGCTCCCTTTCTGGGGATTTGACCCAATCCCAAGAGTTTGGGGTCATTCTGTGGGAAGGGAGGAGGCCTTTTTTTTTTTTTTTTTTTTTTTTTTTTTTTTTTTTTTACCTCAGGTGGACCACCAAAAGAGGGATTCCACAGCAGAGTCCTGGGGAGGGGCGACTGGACAACCAGAACTGTGGTTAACATTGGGACCTAAGAACATGGCAAGCCCCATATGTGGGCTCTTGGTCCAGTCACTGAGAGGCCTTCCTTGAGCATAGGGCTCACATTGAGTTTCACAATGTGTTTTTGTGCCCAAGGAGCCCCTCAAGTCAGGGCGTGGCCTAATGTACCATGCTGGTTTCTCCTACACTGAACGTTGCACAATATGGCAACCACAAGTTTATTGGCCATGGGGAAGAAGGAGTTCTAATTTCTGCAACACTTTCACTCCTGGACTGTGATTGGATTTAAGGTCTAGGTTCTGAAGCCTGAAAACTGAGGTTGGGAAGAGATGAAGACCTAAGGCCATGGTGTGACTGATGTGCTCAGTGTTCGGCCAGCTGTTGAGTGTGGGTTGGGAGGTGCAGGCTCAGGGTGTGGCAGACAGGCAATTAGTGCCCAGGCTAGACTGTATCATTGGGGTGCAGTCGAGTTTCGTGCAGGTTGGTACTCATTTGTGGTTACTGGGTAGCCCCAGAGGGCAACGTTTTTCTTCTGGAAGGAAGACACAGTGCCACATAGTGGCTCCAGAATTCCCAAACTGGAAGGCTTGTGGGCCAGGAGTGTGAGGAAAAAAATTCTGAGAACACAAGCCAGACTTAGATTTCGGGGTGAGGGGACGGCAGGAACCCTCTGCAGAGATGATTCGAGATCCCGTGTACCTGAAGACAGAGCTAGGATCAGACGTTGGCTCAGGTTGGAGTTTCTGTCCATGACGGCCCCTTCATGAAGGGGAGGGTGTCACGAGGCCATGGAGGTTTTCCCACGATGGGAATTGTGAGATGCTCCAAACCGCAATGATTCCTTCCGTGGGACAGTCGAGACCTGCTGGATGGCTCCAGGGACATCCCATAAGGAAGTTATCCAGAGCAGGGTTCTAAGGATGGATGCCTGGGCAGCCTGCCTCCCATTCCAGGTGTCTCATAGCGCCAAGGCAAGTTCGATCTGCTGGATCTAGGGCGTAACCGAGGCGGGTGTGTTGAAATGGGTGAGTTGAGGATGGGTCATAATGTGCATTTGTGTCCATGGAGACCTTGAAATGGGGTGCTTGATCCGGGGCCTTGAGGGATGTTCATAACCGGAGGTTTTGATGGAGCTCTAAAGAGTACGTTTCCTATGTAGAGAAGAGAATTGTTTTGATGAGTGCCTAAGGAATCTCCCATATGCTGGTATGGGAAACCAGGCCTCTGAGGAGAGATGCCTGGAAACAAAAGCAATGGATATGATTAGGGCCTAGGTGCCTGTCCGGTTCAATCTCTTTCCTGGGGATACGTGTCTATGGAATTGAGGGGAGGTAGTTGCTCGGCTTGTGTCAGATCGCCCCTGTTTGTCCTAGGCAGCCTATAATATTGGGAATGGCCTCGGGATTTTGGAGTTTCTCCTAATCTATAGGGTTGTGGCCAATGGAATGGGCAGAAATCCCCTGGAGAGGGCAGGCACAGTTCTGAGTTTGGCTCTAGGGGCCCAGCCTGGAGGGTGTGTGGGTCAGGCCTGTGGGGACAGAAGTCTGAAAACACAAATTCCCCTTAGGATTGGGGACACAGTTATGGCATGCCCAATCTACAGACCGTGATAACACTTCGGGATATGAAAAAGGGTGAGTTTGAGGTGCTTGCTCATGTTATGTCTCTGGATTTGTGTCAAAAAATGGGGGTCGAATGCTGGCGTGGCCTCATGGGTTGTGGACGGCTTTCCTTCTCTGAGGATTGGACCCAATCCCAAGAGTTTGGGTACATTCTGTGGGATGGGAGGTGTCCTTTCTGTTTTTTTTTTTATTTTTTTTATGTACCTCATGTGTGCCAATAAAAGAGGGATTCCCGAGCAGAGTCCTTGGTAGGGACAACTGGATAACCCCACCTCTGTTTAAGTTTGGGGGCCTAGGGGTATGGCAAGTCCAATATGTGGGCTCTTGATTCAGACACTGAGAGGTCTTCCTTGAGGACAGGGCTCATGCTGAGGGTCACAATGCCTATTTGTGCCCAACAAGGCCCTCAAGCATGGGAAGGGCCTAATGGGCCACGCTGTATTCTCCTACACTGAACGTTGGAGAATATGCCAACCACAAGGTTTCCGGCCATGGCGAAGGAAGAGTTGTGATTTCTGCATCACGTTCACCCCTGGTCAGTGATTGGAGTTTAGGTCTAGGTTCTGAAACCCGAAAACCGAGGTTGGGAAGAGATGAAGACCTAAGGACCTGATGGATACAATGAGCTCAGTGTGTGGCTAGCTGTTGAGCGTAGGTCTGGAGGTGTGGGCTCATGCTGTGTCAGACAGGGCATTAGACAGGGTAGACTGTATATTTGGGGTGCAGTCGAGTGGCGTTCAGTTGATCCTCATTCGGGTTTCTAGGTAGCTCCATAAGGCAACGTTTTTCTTCTGGAGGGCAGGCAGAGTGCTGCATTGTGGCCCCAGTATTGCCAAACTGTAGGGCTTTTGGGCCAGGGGTGTGAGGACGGTAGTCTGAAAACATAAGCTGGGCTTAGTTTTGGGGGTGAGGGCACAGAAGGCACACTCTGCAGACCTGAATCAAGATCTCATGCACCTGAAGCCAGGGCGAATATCAGACGTTTGCTCAGGTTGGAGTTTCTGTCCATGATGGCCCCTTTATAAAGTGGAGCGTCTCAAGAGGCCATGAGGATTTTCCTGCAGTGGGAGTTGTGAGATGCACCAGACTGCAAAGATTCCTTCTGTGGGACACTTGAGACCTGTTGGATGGCTCTAGGATGTCCCATATGGAACGACTCCAGAGTAGGGTTCTAAGGATGGATGCCTGGGCAGCCCGCCTCCCATTCTAGTTGTCTCCTAGCAACAAGGCAGGTTTGATCTGCAGGCCCTGGGGGAGAAACCAAGGGGGATGAGTTGACATGGACTCTACCGAGGATAGATAATAATGTGGGTTTTATTAAGTCCATGGAGACCTTGGAATGGGGCTCTTGATCCGGGGCCCTGAAAGATTCTCCTAAACAGAGGTTTTTATAGAGCTGCAAAGAGTACATTTCCTATGGGGAGACGAGATTTTTCTATGAGTGCCTCAGTAATCCCCCATATGCTGGTATTGGTAACCAGGCCTCTGAGGAGAGATGCCTGGAAACAAAAGCAATGGATCTGATTAGGGCCTAAGTGCCTGTCCAGTTCAATATTATTCTATGGGGATATCTGTCTCTGGGTCTGAGTGGAGGTAGTTTTTCCTAACTTGTGAAAGATCATCCCTGTTTGTCCTGGGCAGCCAACACTATTGGGACGGCCTCGGGGAGTTTGGAGGTTTCTCCTAATCTATAGGGTTGTGGCCAATGGAAATGGCAGAATTCCCCTGGAGAAGGAAGCCACAGTCCTCAGGTGTGGCTCCAGGGGCCCCAGCTTGGATGGTGTGTGGGCCAGGACTGTGGGGATAGAAGTCTGAAAACACAAACTCAGCTTAGGTTTGGGGATGTATGTATGAAGGCTCGATCTACAGACCGTGAGAATTTTCCGGGCTATGAACAAAGGGCGAGTATTTGGCGTTTGCTCAGGCTTTTGTCTCTGGATTTTGTGCCTACGGTGGCCGTGGAATGTCGGGGTGTCCTCAAGGGCCATGGACAAGTCTTTCTCTGGTGATTTGGCCTGATCCCAAGTGGTTGGGATCATTCTGTGGATGGGAAGAGTCCTTTCTGTATTTTTTTTTTTTTTTTTTTACCTCAGGTGTCCCACCAAAGAGGGATTCCAGAGCAGTGCCCTGAGTAGGGGTGACTAGACATCTCTAACTCTGGTTGAGATTGGGGGACTAAGGGCTTGGCAAGCCCCATATGTGGGCTGTTGTTCCAGTCACTAAGAGGCTTTACATGAGGATAAGGCTCACGCTGAGGGTCACAATGTGTGTTTGTGCAAATTGTAGCCCTCAGGGATAGGTGGGGCCTCATAGTCCATGCTGCATTCTCCTACAATGAACGTTGGACCACATGCCAACCACAAGGTTTCTTGCCATGGCAATGGAGAAGTTCTGATTCTTGTATCACGTTCACTCCTGAGCAGTGAGTGGAGATAAGGTCTAGGTTCTGAAGGTGAAAACTGAGTTTGGGTAGAGATGATGGCCGAAAGCCATTGTGGGTTTGATATGCTCAGTGTACGGCCAGCTGTCTGGGTGTTGGACTGGAGGTCTGTCCTCAGGCTGTGTCAGACAGGGCTTTAGTGCACAGGCTAGATTGTATAATTGGGGTATGGTCGAGTGGCATGCAGGTTGTTACTCATTTGGCGTTTCTGGTTAGCCCTATAGGGCAACATTTTTCTTCTGGAGGGCAGGCAGAGTGCTGCATTGTGTCTCCAGAATTGCCAAACTGGAGGGGTGTGGCCAGGATTGTGAAGACGGAAGTCTGAGAACACAAGTTAGGCTTAGGTTTCGGGGCGAGGGCACAGCAGGCACACTCTCAAGTGCTGAATCGAGATCTCGTGCTTCTGAATTCAGGGCGCGGATCAGACTTTGGCTTAGGATGGAGTTTTCTGTCCATGATGGCCCATTTATGAAGGTGTGGGGCATCATGAGGAAATGGAGGTTTTCTCACAGTGGGATTGTGTGCTGCTTCAAACCACAAGGATTTATTCTGCGAGACAGTCAGGACAGGTTGGTTGGATTCAAGACATCCCATAAAGAAATTCTCCAGAGCAGGGTTCTAAGGATGGATGCCTGGGCAGCCCACCTCGCATTCCAACTGTCTCCTAGTGACAAGGCAGCTTTGAACTGCTGGCTCTGGGTGAGCAGCCGAGGGGGCTGATTTGAAATGGACTCTCCTGAGGATGGATCATAATGTAAGTTTGTGTCCTTGGAGACCTTGGAATTGGGCCATGGTGCCAGCGCACTGAAGGATCCTCCTAACCTGAGGTATTGACACAGCTCGAAAGAGGAAGTTTCTCATGTGGAGGTGAGATCTGTTCTGATTGTTTCCTTAGGAAACCCCCATATTCTGATATTGGAAACCAGGCCTCTGAGGAGAGATACATAGAAACCAAAGCAATGGATCAGAAGTTGGCTCAGGTTGGAGTTTCTGTCCATGATGGCCCCATTATAAAGGGGAGCATCTCATGAGGCCATGTAGGTTTTCCCATGATAGGAGTTGTGAGATGCTCCAATCTGCAAGGATTCCTTCTGCAGGACAGTCAAGACCTGTTGGAAGGCTCCCAGGACATCCCATATGGAATGGGGCCAGAGCAGGATTCCAACGATGGATGCCTAGAGAGTCTGCTTTGCATTCCAGTTGTCTCCTAGTGACAAGGCAGGTTTGATATTCTGGCTCTGGGGGAGTAATCAACGGGGCTGAGTTGAAATGTACTCTCCTGCAGAATGGTCATAATGCAGGTTTGTGTCCGTGGAGACCTTGGAAAGGGCGGTGGCTCCGGTTACCTGAAGCTTTCTCCTAACTGGAGGTTTTTACAGAGCTCCAAAGGATAATTTTCCCATGTGGAGACAAGATTTGTTCTGATTGGTATCTCTGGAATCCCCCATATGCTGGTATTGGAAAACAGGCCTCTGAGGAGAGATGCTTAGAAACAAAAGCAATGGAACCAATTACGTTCTAGGGGCCTGTCCAGTTTAATACCTTTCTCTTGGGATATCTGTCTACGGGTGAGTTGAGGTCGTTGCTCAGCTTGTGACAGATCACGCCTCTTTGTACTGGGCGGCCTACACTATTGGAATGGCCTCTGGGACTTTGGAGGTTTCTCCTAATCTGTAGGGTTGTGGCCAATGGAATGGGAAGAATTTCCTTGGAGAGGTCAGGCACAGTCCTGAGGTGTGGCTCCAGGGGCCTCAGCCTGGAGGGTGTGTGGGACAGGGATGTCAGGATAGAGGTCTGAAAACACGGTTTGGGGACGTAGGTATGGCAGGCCCGATCTACAGACTATGAGGATAATTTTTTGGGCTATGACTTAAGGGTGAGGCTTATGTCTCTGGATTTTGTGTCAATAGTGGCCGTGGAATGTCGGGCTGGCCTCATGGGCCATGGAGGAGTCTTTCTCTCTGGGGATGGCCTGATCCCAAGTGATTGGGGACATTCTGTGGGTGGGAGGAATCCTTTCTGTGTTTACTTACCTCAAATGTACCACCAAAGAGGGATTCCAGCGCATAGCCCTGAGTAGGGGTGACTAGATGTCTCTACCTCTGGTTAAGATTGGGTGACATGGGGCATGGCAGGCCCCATATGCGGGCTCATGGTCCAGCCACTGAGATGCTTTACTTGAGGACAGGGCTGAAACTGAGGGTCCCAATGTGTGTTTGTGCCCACCGGAGCTCTTAA